>NC_080171.1:21256462-21413962 GCF_950295315.1 Erinaceus europaeus
GTGTGACAAAGAGAGGGGGCAGAACAAAAAGACATTGTGAACCAGTGCCCTGGAGGCAGGGTGGTGCTTAGTTAACAGTGGTTTATGTAAACAGAATATAGTGTTAAGCAGGGGGGATTAAACCAATGAAACAGAAGGGGTTTTAGAAGCATACCAACACTTGTGGACAAATGGGAATGTTGTTCTGAGTCGTGAACTGAGATGAAGACAGTGAAATGATAGGAGAAAAAGGAGGAAGGTATTCCAGAAAGAGGAAACACTCATTCTCTATAAAAACATTAATAATTAAGTTGCTTGCAATTTCTCTTTTTTTTCCCCTCTCTAATTTGCCTTCTATAGCATATCACTTTTTTAAATGTATCATTAATGTTGCACCTACTCATTTCCAGCTCAGCATCACTTGTGGTCCTTCTTCCCCTTCCCCTAACCCTTCTTTTCCTTCTCCTTCTTCCTATTCTTCTTCTTCTCCTCCCCTTCCTCTTCTTCCTTCTCCTCCTTTTTCTTTCTTCTCCTCCTTTCTCTTCCTCCTCCTTCTTCCTTTTCTTCTCCTCCTTATTCTAACTTTTCATTGGGGATTAATGGCTTACCGTAAATACAGTTGTTGATAACTGTGCAACATTTCTCAGTTTTTTTTACAAACACTCTAACCCCCACCTAGGTCCTCCTTCACCATCATGCTCTAGGAGGTAAAAGTCCCCCACCACTTCCCTTCCAGTCCCTTACTTTGACGCAATACACGAGGTCCAGTCTGAGATCTGCTTTGCGTATCCCCTTCTGTTTTTATTTCTCAACTTCTGTCTATGATCATTTGTGGTTCTTTATTGACATCAGGACAAATTCTACACTGCTCAGTTTGTCATCAGAGTATGGCAGCTCTTCCCCCAAAGTAAGGACAGTGTTATTTTGGCTCTCCATCTGATGGCATCAGGTACTTCCTCATTCTTCAGCTCACTGACACCATATTCCTGTGGTGAAAATTCCTTCCTGGTTTGTTGACTTTGTAGCTGAATTGTATTTTTAAACATCCAATTTCATTTGAATCTCATACAATTTCTAGGATTAGTGGTGGCACATCTGGATGCAAGAACATGTTATAATGCATAAGCATGCATGTTCGATCCTCTAGTCCCCACCTGCAGGGGAAAAAGTTTTGTGGGGAAGTGGTGAAGCAGTGCTGCAAGTGTTTCTCCTTTTCTCTTCATTTCACTTTTCTCTTCATTTCACTTCCCTCGTCCCTCTCAATTTCTGTCTCTTTCCAGTAAATAAGTTAAAAGAAAAAAAAAGAACCTCATAGCACCTATGTTATTATTCATTTGGTAGTAATTGAATTATGTCCTAGATATTCAATTGTATCCTATATTAATTTTTCTTTTTTAAATTCTTTATTAGGGGAATAATGGTTTACATTCAATAGTAAAATGTAGTAGTTTGTACATGCATAACATTTCCACATAACAATACAACCTCCACTAGGTCCTCGTGTGCCATCATGTTCCAGGACCTGAAACCCAACCCTCCTACCCCCAGAGTCTTTACTTTGGTGCAATATACCAACTCCAGTCCATGTTCTGCTCAGAGTTTTCCCTTCTGATATTGTTTTTCAGCTTTTGTCTATGAGTGAGATCATCCGATATTCATCCCACTCTTTCTGATATATATCATTTAACATGATGTCTTTGAGCTCCATCGAAGATGGGGTAAAGGTAATGAATTCACTGTGAACCTGAGACTCTGGAGCCTCAGGAATAAGAATCTCTGAATAACCATTATGCCCTGTTCACATTTCTCAGTTTTCCCAGTAACAATTCAACCCCACTCTAGGTCCTCCTCTTCAATCAGATTCCAGGACCTGAATGCCCCCCACCCCTACCCCAAAGTCCTTTACTGTAGGTGCAAAATACCAGACCTTGTCCAAGTTTTGTTTTCTGTTTATTGTTCAACTTTAAAAAAAATAATTGGATTTGTTTCATTGAAGATGAAATTAAAATTTAGATGGAAAAGAGTTCTGCAAATATTTTCCTCTAAGTATTTGATAGTTTCTGGTCTAACAACCAAAGAGTGATGAAATCCCCTACTATTACTGTGTTGCTGTCAATATATTGCTGTAGCCCTTTCAGTAGATGCTTGTATTTAGATGGTCTCTCACTGGGTGTATAGATGTTAATAATCATTAAGACTTCTTGATTGACTGATCTTCTGAGCATTAAGTAATGTCCATCCCTAACTTTTTAAATTTTATTTGTTTTAAAATCTATCATGTCAGATTGAGAATAGCTGTTTCTGCCCTTTCTACTGGTCTATTGGCTTGTATGGTATTTTTCATATTTTCACTTTGAGTCTGTGCTTGTCTTGTTGATTTAGGTGGGATTCCTGCAGACAACATATGATTCAGTTGCTTTTTCTGATCCATCTTCGTACTCTATGCCTTTTAATAGGTGAATTCAAGCCATTGATATTTATTGATTTCATAGAGTGAAGATTTTTAATGTTCTTATTCTAAAATTTTAGAGCGTTCTGATATATGTTTATGTTGCTGTGATTGTTTATAAGAGAACTTTCAGAACTTATTGCAGGACAGGTTTGGGGACAGTTGATTCCTTTAACTGTTGCTTGTCTGAGAATGTTTTATGCCTCCATCTAGTCTAAATGATAGTATAGCAGAATACAGTAGTCTTGGTTGAAAGTCTTTCTTATTGAACAATCAATATATATCTTGTCACTCTCTTCTGGCCTTTACTGTTTGTGAGGAGAATTCTGCTGCTAATCTTATGGATTTTCCTCTGTAGGTGACACTGTTTTTCTCTTGCAGTGTTCAAGATACTTTCTCTACCCTTATTTCCTTTCATTCTAAATATGATGTGTCTTGGTGTCTTAAAATCTGGGTTAATTCTTTTTGGGACCCTCTCAGCTTCTTGAACCTTTATGTCTTTTATGTTGTCTAGACTAGAGAAGTTCTCAGCTATTATGTTCTGTAGATTGCTTCCTTCCCCTCCCTCTCTTTCTTCCTCTGGTAAGCCAATAATGTGTGTATAAATTCTTTTGAAGTCATCCCATATGTCTCTGTTGTTGTTTTCAATATCTCTTAATTTCTTTGAGATCTCTTACTCCTTTCTTAGTTTTTCCTCTAATCCATCCTTGATCTTGCTAATTGTGTTTTCTGCCTCATTTATTCTATTTTCTTTTACCTCTGTTGTCTTCTGTAGCTCAGCTCTTTTGTTGTCTTGTTCTGGTACTGTTTTAGCTTGTTCATCTAGTTGTGCACAGATATTTCAGTTTTCAGCTCTCAAATAACCTCTACATGATTAGTGTTTTCTTTCAGAGTCTCATTTGCTGTTTCTCCATTTCTGATAATCTTACCTTCAAACTATTTCCTTACTTCTGTGAGCAATACTTCAATTAGTGTTTGGATCTTGACCTAAAAACCTTGTGTGTGTGTGTGTGTGTGTGTGTGTGTATGTTTGGGGGGGAGGTGGTTTCCTGGTTCATTTCTACAATGTTTCTTCTTGTTTTAACCACTGTATATGGTGTCTTATGAGGTTCCCCCTCAGTGCCATTTAATCCACTGTTCACACTGGCCTGGATTGACTTGTGTCTGATCAGTGAGAGGAGAGAGATGCAGCAGCTACTACTCTGTGCTGGTTATTGATGGCCAACAGGTGGTACCATTGTGTTTTCTTGGTTTCTCTTGTTTATATTATCCTCACTGTGTAGGATGGGGTTGTGGGGGGGTTTGCTTTGGGCTGTCCTGTGGTCACAAATGCCCTGTTTTATCTTGTGTCCTTGCCTTAAGTTCAGAAAGCTAAATACCCCTTAAGTCAAAGATTGAGAGGTTTAAAACCCTCTTCTTTTTTCTCTGGCACTAGGAACAACCTTCATTGATTACTGTGCTTAATGTGAAATCACCAAAATGGTGCAGCTCAGTTCCATGCCATCTGGAGCTCTTATTTGACTGCTGTTCTTCAACCCACACCCTCTTTTTCCCCAAATGCACTCAAGAGAGCTTCCATCTAAGGCTGCAGGTCTTTCTGCTATAGATTATGACTTCAGTTGGGTCTCTTGTTGTAATTATTTGTTGTTTTGGCAAGAGAGACAATTCTATCCAATGGACATGCCTCCTGGACTGTATCTTATATTTCTAATGTGATTATAAATTCCTTACAAAAAGGTCACATTGTACTAGAAGCATACCTATCTTCTCTCTTTATATGGTGTAGGTCTTTCATACAAAGACAAATATACATTTTTTTATTTCTGAAAATGCAACTACAAAACCATACTTTATACATGGAGAATAGAAGCACTATTTACATTTTTCCCCAATTTATGGGTATTCACAGACACAGTTATTAAATAAAGCATGCCTATTGTTCTTTACTTGATGTTTTAGCTCACTTATCCCAGACACTGTCACACACAAGGAGTAAAAATACCTTTTGAAAATATCCAGGAATCCTTTTTGCCCACAGTGTGTCAAGTGCTGCCTTGACTGTGCTGTTGCAACATTTATATACCCTTATGCCAATCCCACAAAGCAAATAATGGTGTATTTGCTTTGCAAATGATGATGTAATTGAGGACACTTCTCAAACCCAGGCTGAGCTGGGCCCTTCACTTTTAAGGTAAACATGAAAAATTATTGGCTGACTGGATTATAAATTATTTCATTTCTGAAATGGGGATAATAATGGCTCATCCCTTGAAGGAATTAAGAGACAATGGACATAAGTAGTGCCTGGTATATGGCAAGGACTCAGTCTATCTTAGCTATCTTGGTAGTAGCTTGGGATTTGTAACATTTCCTGAATAGCACACAACTAGTGTGTGGTAGGACCAGGATTCTAAACCTGTTTCATATATAAGATGCATAGCACAGGTTTGAACAGAAGAAAGAAGAGAGAAGAAAGAGGAGAAAGGAGAAAGAGAGGAGAGAGAAGAGGAGGAGAGAGGAAAGAAGATAGGAGGAGAAGAGAGAGGAAAGGAGGTAGAAGAAAAGAGGAGATGACAGAGAAGAGAGGAAAGACAAAAGAGGAGAGATGAGGAAAGAGAGAAGAGGAGGAGAGAAGGAAGATAAGACAGGAAGAGAGAGGAGAAAAATGATTTGCTGTCATGAGAGAAACTCCCCAGCTGCCAGATTTCTAGAGCTGTTGGTAATAGCACAGCACAGCACAGCTGGAGCAATACTCATGCCAGAATCCACAGCTGCCTACCACAGGCTGAATTACATCTGGGACTTTCTCAGGTTGAGGCCTGGATTCTGCTTATCCAGTAACAAGAACAATCCTAACTAGAATTTCATCTCACAAAGGTGACAATAGGAGGGGAAGAGGTGGGAGGGGTAGCCTGCCTTTCTGTGAAGATTTGTCTGAAAGAAACTAGTTTTTCCCCACTTTGTAAGTTGTATTTTTCTTCTTTTTTATTAGTGATTTCATAATGATTGAGAATATTGTGAAATAAGAGGTGTACAATTCCACACAATTCCCACCACCAGAGTTTCACATCCCATCCCCTCCAGTGGAAGCTTTCCTATTGTTTCTATTTTATTTTTTTTAGTGATTTAATATTAACAATATCAACAATATTGTGGTATAGAAGGGGTAAAATTCTCACTACCAGAGTTCTGTATCCCATCCTCTCCATTGAAAATTTCTCTTTATCCCTCTGGGAATATGGATCAAAGATCTTTGGTGCAGAAGGTGGGAGGTTAAGCGTCTGTAATTGTTTCTCTGCTGGACAGAGGCATTGATAGGTTGATCCATACCTCCATCCTATATAACAATTGAAGTCAAAACATGCCATTCAATTCAAGAATGGTCCCCCACTACACTGGAGGGAAATTAAGTGTTGCGGTATCTTTCCTTTTCTTCCTCTGTATTTTTATCTTTGCTTCAGTGTTTCTATCTGGAAAAGAAAAAGTGTAAAGCAATCAAAAAAGAAAAAAAATGAAGCCAATTCTATCAGTACCATTGCTATTAATAACAGTTACTACTTAGAGTGGCTTTACAGTTTACCGTGAACACTTCACATCATTGCTAATGATAATAGATTGTTTCCATAGAGCATTTTAGGATCCTGTGGAGTAGAGTTATTATCTCTATTTTATAGGTAATCAGCTAAGCATCTGAACTATTGTAACTCCTGTCACTCAATTCTCCTTTATATAATCATTTGTTTTTAATCATCACTACTAGTATTAAATAAATCTGTTTAAATACATTATCTGGCCAGCTTATTGTCCTTAGTTTCAATTTATGTAGAAAGGGTAGCTTCTTATCTCTGCAGCTATTGATTCAATATTTTAGTAAAAATCAAGAATTCTGACTTTTAGTCAGTTTAAATGATTGATGTTTTTTAAATGACTGTGTTTATATGAAAATGTTTATTATTCTTCTGATTCTATTACCAGGAAGTATTCATGAATATACATTTTGATGACAGTTGCCTAAAAATTTTTGAATTGTTTTCTTATTTATTTGAGCAATAATTTAGTTGCCTAATCATGCTATCAAACTGCAAATAAGTAGAAAAACAAATCATATTAAACTACCTTGAAGAGGAGACATTTTTTTTCCTGAGATGAGGATGTGTCAAAGGCAGCACACCATGACCTAACTCCCCTGCACAAGCCAGAGCATATCATGTGTTGTGAGTAAATTAGCTATTTTGTAAATTGGGCACAAGTTTGCTCCTCTAACTAACTGTGAAAGTTTTCTTGAAAGGCCATGAAACCTTATTATTCTAATTACCAACACAAGGGGTTGATAAATGAATTATGAGGCTAGGTATTATTGTCATTAAATAGACCTCATTCAATTATTTATCACTAGGTCTGGGGTTACAGCTCACAGAGAAGTGCATATTGTACTGAGGCTTGCTTGAGCTCTGAGCACTGAGACTGGATTACAGTCCTGGTAGGCAGCATTTTTTAATAAGATTCAAGGAGGTAACACACATTTTTCTGTCAGAGCTTTGGATGGATCAAGACCAATAGATATTCAGAGTTTATCTGAAAAAGCCAATTTCATTTTTTAAATGTTTCTTAAAAATATTTATTTATTCCCTTTCATTGCCCTTTTTTATTGCTGTTGTTGTTGTTGTTATTGATGTTGTCATTATTGATAGGACAGAGAAATGGAGAGAGAAGGGGAAAACAGGGATCAGAAAACACAACCCAACAACATGCTGTTTACAGGAAATTCACCTAATTCAATAAGACAAACACAGACTCAAAGTGAAAGGATGGAACACTATCATACAAGCTAGTGGCCCACAAAAAAGGGCAAAAACAGCTATTCCCATGTCATGAACATGATAGACTTTAAAATAAATAAAATTCAAAAAGATAGGATGGACACCACTTAATGCTCAGTGGATCAGTTGATCAAGAGAACTTAACAATTATTAACATTTATGCACCCAATGAGAACCCATCTGAGTACATGAAACATCTACTGAAAGAGCTATGGCAATATTAACAGCAACACAGTCATAGTAGGGGACTTCAACACCCCACTCTCTCAACTTGACAGATCATCCAGGCAGAAAATCAATAAAGACACAAGGGAGATAAATGAGGTGATAGATAAACTAGAACTATTAGTCATTTTCAGAGTTATTCCTCCCAAGAAACTGGAATACACATTTTATTCAAGTCCACATGGGCCATTCTCAAGGATACACCATATGTTAGGCCACAAAGACAGCATCAGCAAATTCAAGAGCATTGATATCATCCCAAGCATCTTCTAAGACCACAGTGGAATTAAACTAATACTTCACAATCAACAAAAAATTAGTAGTAGTTCCAAAATGTGGAAGCTCAACAGTAAACTCCTTAACAACTACTGGGTCAAAGAGGAAATAAAGGAAGAAATCAAAATGTTTTTCTGATCCATCTTCCTACTCTGTGCCTTCTTCCATAACCAGTCAACAGCGTCAGGTTGAGCCTGATGTAAAGTTTCGAGACCTCCTTTGAATCTGGAGAGGTGGCAGCCGTTGACTATGTGGGTCATTGTCTGTAGCTGCAGGGGCAGTTCGGGTCATCTCTGGCTCCCCAGCTATGGAACATAGCGGTACACTGGCCATGGCCTGTTCGATAGCGATTGAGGAGGGCCCAATCATAACGTGCTAGGTCAAAGCCGGGTTGACGCTTGCAGGGGTCTGTGATGAGGTGTTTGCTCTTTACCTCAGCTGACTGCCAACTCTGTTTCCAAGAGACTGGAACAGAGAAGTTCAGTGTAGGCATAGGGGACCAGATTGGGTGACGAGACGTCAAGCGTTGGACAGGGTGGGCGAAGATATCCGCGTATATTGGCAGGTCCGGTCAAGCGTAGACGTGGGAAATGAACTTAGATGATGCCGCATCCCGACGAATATCTGGCGGGGCGATGTTGCTAAGAACTGGCAGCCATGGAACCGGGGTGGAATGGATGGTTCCAGAAATTATCCTCATGGAGGAATATAATTTGGAATCGACCAAGTGGACATGGGGGCTACGGACCATACTGGGGCACAGTATTCTGCAGTGGAATAGCATAATGCCAGGGATGATGATCGTAGTGTGGAAGTGCTTGCGCCCCATGAGGAGCTGGCCAGTCTTGCAATGATGTTATTCCTCGCGCCCACCTTTGCTGCAGTTTTTATGAGATGTTTGTGAAATGACAGAGTGCGATCGAGAGTAATGCCAAGATAGACTGGCTGGGCTTCATGCCGGATTCTCATATCGCCAAGCTGCACATTAAGCTCACGTGAGGCTGAGGCATGGTGTAGATGGAATTGACACTTATTGATATGAAATACTGAAGATATTTTAACGCCATTCTTGCACAGTTTTAGAGTTCTGATATATGTCCTATTTATGGTGGTCTGTTTAGAGGAGACCTTTCAGAAATTCTTTCAGGGCAGGCTTGGTGATAGTTTATTCTTTCAACTGTCACTTGTCTGAGAAGTGTTTGATGCCTCCATCTAGTCTGAATGACAGTCTAGCAAGATACAGTAGTCTTGGTAGAAAGCCTTTCTCATTGAGCACTTGATAGACATCTTGCCATTCTCTTCTGGCCTTTAGTGTTTGTGTGGAGAAATCTGCTGCTAATCTTATGGGCTTTCCTCTGTAGGTGACTCTTTGTTTATCAACAACCTTCCAAACAATAAAATCCTGGACCAGATGGTTCTACAAATGAATTCTACAAAACCTTCAAAGAAGAACTAATATCTCTACTTTTAAAAGTCTTCCAGAAGATTAAAGTCACTTGAATACTCCCTTTCAGCTTCTACGAAGCCGACATCACTTTGATACCAAAAGCAGAGACACAACCAAAAATGAAAACTACAGACCAATATCTCTGATGAACATAGATGCTAAAATATTATTCTAGCCAACCGGATACAGCAATACATTAAAAAGATTGTTCATCATGACCAAGTGGGGCTTATCCCATGGATGCAAGCTTGGTTTAATATACATATATCAATCAACATGATCCACTACATCAACAAAGCAAGACCAAAAACCTCATGGTCATATAAATAGATGCAGAGAAATTCTTTGACAAAATACAACATCCCTTTATGATCAAAACACTGCAAAAAATGGGGATAGAAAATTCCTAAAGATAGTGAAGTCTATATAGCAAAGCTAAGGCAACATCATAGTCAATGGTGAAAGACAGGAAGCATTTCCCCTAAGATCATGTACTAGACAGGGCTGCCCACTATCACCATTACTATTCAGCATAGTGTTAGAAGTTCTTTCTATAGCAATCAGGCAGGAGCAAAGAATTAAAGGGATATAGATTGGAAGAGAAGTCAAACTCTCCCTATTTGCATATGACATGATAATATACTGCTGGTCCCAGTTCGGGGTGCCAGATGCCAGGCTAGCTTCGCGGGCATGAGAAAGATGACCAGGGACTCATGGCTGAGCTGGGAATGCAGTTCAATCTTTATTGACAAGTGGGGATGCAGGTCAAGCTAGCTATCTCTAATCACAATCCTGTCCTATATATATATCTCCTGAGGCAGAAGTGTCAGGAAGAGGAAGTACTTAGGATAGGGGGTGGGGAGAAGGAAAAAATAAGAGAACTAATGGGGATTAAACCAATGAAAACAATGATTATGTAAATAGACCGCAACTTCTAGGGGTCTTAGAAGCAGAATTTAGAAGCAGACCAACAATATACATATAAAAATCTAAGGAATCCAGTGAGAAGTTTTCAGAAATCATCAAGCAATACAATAAGGTGTCAGGCTACAAAATTAACATTCAAAAGTCAGTGGCATTCCTCTATACAAACACTAAGATAGAAGAAGTTTAAATCCAGAAATCAATTCCTTTTGTTATAGCAACAAAAACAATAAAATATCTAGGAATAAACCTAATCAAAGAAGTGAAGACTCATATACTGAAAATTATGAGTCACTACTCAAGAAAATTACAAAAGATATAAAGAAGTGGAAAGATATTCCATGTTCATGGGTTGGAAGATTTAACATAATCAAAATTAATATGCTACCCAGATCCATATACAAATTTAATGCTATCCCCATCAAGATATGAGACACATATTTTAGGAGAATAAAAATGTTTATCTGGAACCTTAAAAAACCTAGACTTGCCAAAACAATCTTGAGAAGAAAGAACAGAACTGGAGGCATCACACTCCCAGACCTCAAATCGTATTATAGGGCCATTGCCATAAAAATTTCTTGGTACTGGAACATAAATAGACACACTGACCAGTGGAATAGAATTGAGAGCCCAGGAGTAAGCCCCCATGCCTATGGCCATCTAATCTTTGACAAAGGTGCCCAGACTTTCAATGGGGAAAGCAGAGGCTCTTCAACAAATGGTGCTGGAAAAAATGGGATGAAACATGCAGAAGAATGAAACTGAACCACTCTATTTCACCAAATACAAAAGTAAATTTCAAGTGGATCAAGGACTTGAATGTTAGGCCAGAAACTATCAGATACTTAGAGGAAAATATTGGCAGAACTCTTTTCCACATAAATTTTAAAGAGATCTTCAATAAAATGTATCCAGTTATAAAGAAGAGTAAGGCAAGCATAAACCTATGAGACTACATCAAATTAAAAAGCTTTTCTACGCAGCAAAAGAAACCAATACCCAAACCAAAAGACCCCTCACAGAATGGTAGATGAATTTTATATGTCTTACATCAGATAAATCTGGGTTAATTCTCTTTGAGACCCTCTGGGCTTCTTGAACCTTTATGTCTTTTATGTTGTCTAGACTAGAGAAGTTCTCAGCTATTATGTTCTGTAGATTGCTTCCTTCCCCTCCCTCTCTTCCTCTGGTAAGCCAATAATGTATAAATTCTTTTGAAGTCATCCATATGTCTCTGTTGTTGCTTTCAGTATCTCTTAATCTCTTTGTGAGATCTCTTACTTCTTTCTTAGTTTTTCCTTTAATCCATCCTTGATCTTGCTAATTGTGTTTTCTGCCTCATTTATTCTATTTTCTTTTACCTCTGTTGTCTTCTGTAGCTCAACTCTTTTGTTGCCTTGTTCTGCTACTGTTTTAGCTTGTTTAGCTAGTTGTGTTCTTAGCTATTTCAGTTTTCAGCTCTCAGATAACCTCCACATAGTTAGTGTTTTCTTCCAGGGTTTCATTTGCTGTTTCCCCATTTCTGATAATATTACTTTCAATCTCTTTCCTCTTTCTTATGACTAATTTCCTCAATTAGCATTTAGATTTTGACCTCATTCTTATGTGCTTCTACTTTTGAGAAACTTTTATTTGGACTTCTGTCCTGGTTCATTTATCCAGTGTTTCTTCTTGGTTTAGCCATTGTATATACTGTGTTATGAGGTCCCTCTCTCTGTACTTTTTGATCTACTGATCACTCTTGCCTGGACTTGTTTTAAGTAAAGTAGTTAAAAAGTTACTTACAGAGTTAACAGTTGTGGAAGTTCACAGTTGTTTCAATGTTATCTCAATCCCTGAGTTGAAGCACAGTGACTGTTAAAAACCTCTTTTGTTCTTTTTTGTTTGTTTGTTTATTTATTTATTTATGTATTCCCTTTTGTTGCCCTTGTTGTTTTATTGTTGTAGTTACTGATGTCATCATTGTTGGATAGGACAGAGAGAAAATGGAGGGAAAGACAGAGAGATGGAGAGAAAGACAGACACCTGCAGACCTGCTTCACTGCCTGTGAAGCTACTCCCCTGCAGGTGGGGAGCCGGGGGCTCGAACCGGGATCTTTACGCCAGTACTTGTGTTTTGCACCACCTGCGCTTAACCCACTGAGCCACTGCCTGGGTCCCACCTCTTTTGTTCTTTTTCTTCACTTTGTGCTATGGGAGCCTGGGAGCTTTTTAATTATAAGCAGGCTTTTTAGCTTAATCACTCACTCCTGACCAGAAGATAAATCACGGTGGGGGAGAGAGAGCACAGTGGTTATGCAAAGAGACTCCCATGCCCTGAGGATCCAAAGCTCTGAGCTAAATTCAGCTTCTCTGCTATCATCCAGAACTAAGGTGAGCAACACTGCTTGGCCCTCTGAGATTCCAAACAAATCCTGTTTGGAAATCCTCTGTGGGTTCAGCAGCAATTATTCACTGTGCCTCCCAATTCATCAGGGGAACAATGTGGAAAGGCTCTCACTATACAGCCCCACCTGTAGTCTATTGGGGTGTAGATCTCCTGAGTTTCTCGGCTAGTTCTCTTCCCCCCAGTGCCAGTACAGGGCCTCTAGACTGCTGCTTCAGCCTCTGAGGGGCAGTAGCAATGGAGACTCACAGTTGCATTTGGTGAGCCTTAGGGGAGACCTCTCCTCACCTCAGCAGTCTTTTTGTTGGTGGAACAGACTGGAGGTGGTGCCTCAACCAGAAAACTGCCAGACTGTTACCAGTCGCTTTGGAGTAGATATGGGCTTTAACCTTAGGAATCTCTCCTTAGGCTCCTCTCTATCCATGAGCCACATGTGTTTGCACGCACCGGTGATTTGTTGGGTTCCCAAAATAGTTCTAATCCTATCTTGTGGCAGTCTCAGATTATCTCCTTTGATATTCCTAGTTGACCAGGGAGAAGAGAGGAGAGGAGAAGTGAGGAGAGAAGAGGGGAGAAAAGCAGCTGCTGTTACTCTGTAGCTCTGCCTCTGGAAGTCTTCAAGCTTATTTATTTATTTATTTATTTATTTATTTATTAACCTGAAAACTTTCATCAGGGTTTGTGTGTCAAGGATGGTATGGGACAGTAATTCAGAAAAGATAAAATATAACCATATCTAGCATCTGGGAAAACTTGGCAATTAAAGAAATACTAGATGGGGCCAGGTGGTGGTGCACCTGGTTGAGTGCACATGTAACATGCACAAGGACTCAGGTTCAGGCCCCCCAGTCCCCATCTGCTGGGTGAAAGCTTCACAAGTGGTGTAGCAGTTCTGCAGGTATCTCTCTCTCTTTATAATTCTTTTCCCTCTTGATTTCCGGTTGTCTTTATCCAATAAGTAAAATAAAGGTAAGAAAAAATTTAAAAGAAATAAATAGTGAAAACCTGCTTAGAATATTAAAAGGAGCAAACACTCACCCTATGAATGTCATGTAAAAAAATTTCTCTGTTAAGTGAAACTATTATTAATTTTCTGGTGATTTTAATTTGATTGTAATCCTGCTATTACATCTATTCTTAAACTGCATAACTTTAATATCCCTGTAGCATAATAATTAACTCATAAAATTAAAAATTTAGCTAAAATCATGCAGTTGAACAGCAAGTCTTTGCTCTTCTATTTAAAGCAATTACATTTACTCTTGATAATTGATCATTCATTTAGAATGTAACATAACTCTAATAGGCAAATATGAGCTTTTATTTATTATCTGATGAATATTTAGAATTGTAGATTGGCCCATAAAGAAGGTAATGTATCACATTTGAGAAACATACTCTGATCTTACTACAGAGGTCTTTCAATTATTTTTTTAATATTTCTTTTTAAATTTTTTTATTATCTTTATTTATTTATTAGATAGAGACAGCCAGAAATTGAGAGGAGGAGGGAAGCTAGAAAGGGAAAGAGACAGAGAGACACCTGCAGACCTGCTTCACGACTCTAAAAGCTTCTCCCTGTAGGTAGGGACCGGGGGCTCGAACCTGGGTCCTTGTGCACTGTAGCATTTGTGCTCAGCCAGGTGCACCATCAACTAGCCTTGGTCTTTCAATTCTTATATATGCCTACTCTAATTATGGAATGCTGTAATAATTCCTGTGTATACCTGGTTTATGAATTTCAAAGTTCTTGATACCAACAATTCAACTGTATTCAGTCCTGCTACAAAATGGTTGGTTTCCTACCATTCATCATACCGTACTAGACAAAAAAAAAAATGTATGAAGAATACCATAGGTTTGGAAGGAAAAAATGGGATGGGGGCACAGTAATGAGAGTTGTCATTGGCAACACATTAAAAAAGACTTAAATGTGACAAAATGTCAGCATCTTATTTGCACACACTAACCACTAGGAAATACATATTAACTGAACTTGACTGGGGGAAGTGACCTCAGTGGCACTTTAGTTTGCATTTCTGTCAAGTGTGGAAGGAGGTAGCACAGGCTCTGAATAGAGAAGGTTTTTCTAGCACACACTGTGCCATAATGTAGCTTGGTCACTGCAGTGTGAGCATTTTATTTACTTTCATATTTTGTTTACTTAATGATTTACTTAATTTATTAGACAGAGACTGAAAGACATTGAGGGGAGGGGAAGATAAAGAGAGAGACAGAGAGGCACCTCAGCACTGCTTTGTTCACAACTTGTGAGTCTTCCACTCTGCAGGTGGAAACTGGGACTTGAACCTGGGTTCTTGGGCGTGATAACATGTCCGTTCAACTTGGTGTGCCACTGTCTGGACAGCTGAGCATTTTGTCTATTTCCACACTCCTAAGTTTTGCTGAATGAAGTTTTTTGTGTTCATTTCGTGCTGCTTGTTGATAAAAATCACCCATAAGCAAACAGAAAAATTGGGCTAATTTCAAATTATTCCATGATATCACTCATCTCAGAACAAGTCTCAATTTCACAACACAAATTGCAGTAGAGTTGACTGTGTAAGAATCCCTTCAACACTTTCTGATCTCACCTTATTCTTGCTACCACTGGACAAGTAAGGAGACAACTGTCTAATCTTTTTTTGTTTGACGAGAATGTGGACCTGTTTTAGGCCACACAGAATACTGAAAGAAGTTGTGCTAGAACTTTTTCAGGTGTGTGTGGTCTTAGACAAATGTGTTTTCCTCTGAGGAGTTGAGTTCTCCTGCTTATGGGTATAGTAATAGTAATAGTAAAAATAGTAATAGTAAAAGCTCTCCTGCTTATGGGTATAGTAATAGTATCACCTTCTTCATTTCTTGGTTGGAGCTTGAAGGAATCTATTGTTGGGATAAACCAGAAAGAGAAGAATTAATATGGGATGCTCTCACTCATGGACACAAGTTGAGAAACAAGAACAGAAAGGAAAAACATAAAGCAAAACTTGGACTGGGTTTGGTGTATTGCACCAAAGCAAAGAACTCTGGGAAGGGAGGGAATTAGGTGAGATTGGTCTTTGGGACCTGGTGCATGATGATGAAAAAGGGTTTAGGCACCTATCATGGGGAGGTCAGATATTTACCCATGTGTGAACAACTAAACTGTAAACTGTCACACACAACCCCCCCCCAACTAAGGAATTTGGGCAAAGTCATAGAGAAAAAAATCAGAGACTGGTCTAGAATTTACACTAATTCTAAGTTAAGTCAATTCAACATTTTCCCCACCCCTTCCTTCCATCTCCTTTTCCTCACCTCACTTCTGTTTCTCTCTTCTCTCCTCCCTTTCTTTCTTGTACCAGAGAACTGCTCAGCTCTCACTTACAGTTTTGCCAGAAATTGAACCTGTGTCCTCTGGTGCTTCAGGCTTGAAATCTGTTCTCATCACTAAGGGCATTATCTTCCCAGCCCTAAAAATCACCTCAGTAGTTGATGATATGTCTGTCAAGTGTCACATTCTCTGCAATATTATCTTCTCTGCAGTATATGGTCAATGTTCTAAATGAGGCATTTTGTGCTTTCATCGGCAGTACATACACTGAATGTGATGTTTTCTTGAGCAAGTCTCACTCTTTGATTATTGGTCATTTTAGAATGTGCAGTATGTTTTAAGACCTGTTTATGAATTAATTTCCACAGCCAAGAGGACATGCCAGGGCCTTTGACAATAAAGCCATCTCATAACTGTTCTCTATTTCCTAAGTCTATGAGAAAATTAGGGAACAAGAGTGAAACCCCAAGAGTTGAGGCATGCCTTTTCCCTACAAACATTCACTGATGTAGGAAACGTAATTATTAATTTCTACTCCAGCCTGTACTGTCTGCTGTTATTTTCAGGAGGTTTGTTTTTATTAAACCCCCTCTATGGTCAGAGTGGTGGTTAATACTGTGGTGGAAGACAGAAAAGAACAAGAAAGTGTCCCTGTTGTCACCAGTGTGACTGAATTGAAGGAACTTTTGGATGACTGAAGAGAATTTTCTCCATAGAGCCTATGTTTCTGTGGCATGTCTGAGTGTGCACATGTTCACAGGTGAGGAATGAGTTGGTGCTGCCGCTGTTTACTGATTAAACAGCAAGTGTGCACAGTTTTGGTCTTTCGGTGAGTGACAAATACTGATACTGTAGGCCCATCTCACTAAAAAGTTATTTCCCTGTCTTTCATCTTTTCCAAAGGTGACTTTGTGTGTTATTGGATTTATATGTAGCCATGTGTTGAAAGGTCTTGTGAGTAACATTTGAAGTTCCAAGGGGTATATAACTGCTGAGAGCATTGTACCTGCTGAGTCACATTTCAAGTTTGGGTTACCTGTCCTCTTTTTTTTTTTTTTTTTTCCTCCTTTTCTTCTGGAGCCAGGGTGTCACATAATCATGACATCATCACTAATCACTAACATTTTTTTTTACTTCAGAGAGAAGGAAGGAGAGAGAGAGAGAGAGAGAGAGAGAGAGAGAGAGTCTTCTCATGTGATGCTGAGATTTAAACCTGAGTTATATGCACTGCAAGGCACACATCCTATCTGGTGAACTGTTTCTTCAAGCCAATCTGTTATATCTTACAATCTATTTTAAGATATAATTTTTTTACTTTAATTATTGTATTTAATTTGGATAAAGGTGGAGAAATTGAGAGAGGAAAGACAGAAAGAGAGGAGAGAGACTTCACTTAGTAGTACTGCTTTACCACTTATGCAGCTTCTCCCCTACAGGTGGGGACTAAGGGCTTGAACATGGTCCTAGAGCATGGTAGCATGTGCATGAGTACACTACCTACCAGTACACTACCTACCAGCCTCTACAATCTAATCAATATTCTTCCAGTCTTCCAGGAGATCAAGATAAGCCCAAATCACCTTTATTTTTAAAATTCTTTTCAAATATCAACAGTGAAAAACACAAAAATGGTCAGACAAGCCTGTATGATTTGTGGCTTATTTAAGATGTTCAGATTTTTCATTTTGATGAATTAATGCTTATCACATATGTACAAAGATACAAATGTTACTTTTGACTATGAATAAATTATTTGGTAAAACTGTTAAAGTTTAAATTTGAACCCCTTTGTGAATGAAACCCCAAAACATTCCTTTCCTTTTTCCCTCCATTCCATTTGCTTTACATAATATGATTTTTCCATTTTAATTCACAGTTGCTTCTACGAGATTAAATGCCTGGTCAGTAAGTGTGTTCTGTGTCAGTTTGCCCTAACCTCCCTTCCCTAGTAGAGAAAAAGCAATCTTTCTCTTTTAGAGAAGGAAAAAAAAACATTTTAAATAAACATTCTGACCATCAGAATCTGAAATAAATTTCAGCTTCAATTTTGTATTTGCTGGAAACAATGAACTGGGGTTCTGATGAGTCATTGCTGAAGTAAGAATAAAATATCTTGGTCAGAAATTAAAATAATAAATTCCTTTACAAACTCTTATATTATGAAATATTTAAAAATACATTGGTTATATTTATATCTTATGTTTAATTATGATAAAATAAGAGAGAAGCAAGGAGAGGAGAGAGATGGGCTGGAGAGGAAGAGAGAATGCTCTCATTCCTGCTTTGAAGTTTCTCCCCTGAAAGTGGGATGGGGGGCTTGAACCTGGGTCTTTGCACATGGTAACTTGTGTGTTTTACAAGTTGTTCCACTATCTGATTCCTAATTCACATGTTAAGGATTTAGAAGGTACACAAGGAAATAGACCACAAGTCTAAAATAATTAAACATCCACCGTCTCTACAGACTATTAATTATAGTACAGCCTTTTCTTCACCTTTCTCTTATTTCGTTTTATTTTCTCAGAGAAGCAAAAAAATTTGTGAGTGAAAATGAAGGAGCTCTTGGGAAAGGAAAAGGAAAACGTTGGTTTGCATTTAAGATGATGATGGCCAAAGTAAGTGTTTTTTAGTTGACTCTGGTTCATTCTTTGTAATTTCATTGGGCTTGCATTGCCCATAAGGTGTGTGTATGTGTGTGTGTGTGTGTGTGTGTGTGTGTGTGTGTGTGTATGTGATTGATTTTATTTTGAGAAATTAAAAAGAAACATACAGTTAATTTACATAAAGCATAAAATACATAGTACATCATGGCATTATAATTCAGGGCAGGACGTGATTGAGAAAATGAAATTTCCCAGAATTTTCTTAGAGGAGTTATAGATGAGATTAAATTAAAAAAAAACCTGGCTTATGAAAAAGGACTTATTTGTGTGATTTTAACACTTTGAGATGAAAAGCACTGTACCCATCTCAGTTTCATTTCTTAGTATTAAAGGGGTTCTGAGTTAAGGTTTCTTTCTGAAAGTTTATAGGGCCATAAACTTCTGTACTGGGTATACCAAATGGAAAATGGATCAAAAGATAAGCAAAAAGATATGCCAATATAGATATAGATCTTCGGGAAACATAGAAAATAAACTAGTATTTAGGACTCTATGTGCAAAGTTAATAGCTCATTCTATTGACAAAGTGGTATTACATTGCTTGAAGATATCACAATTTATTTCATTGTAGATGAACACATGAATTTATCAAGTATGCAAGATTTAAAAAAAAATCTTGTGCCTCTGCTCCCCACCTACAGGGGGGAAGCTTCAAGAGTGGTGAGGCAGGGCTGCAGGTGTCTGTCTCTTTTCCTTTCTATCTTCCCTTCTCAAGTTCTCTCTGTCTCTCTGTAATAAATAAACAAATAAAAATGTGAAGAAATGAATTATGCCGATTTCTCTTCTTTTCATTCCCTTGATCCTGGGCCTTTATACAAAGTAGACTGATATTTCTACCACACTGGAAATGTGTCCCACCTCATGTCATAGCATTTACTGTCTTGTATGGAAATTAACTGTTTATATGTAGTTTTCTTCAGTATACCCTGTAGCCCTTCACAACAGGAACTGTGTATTATTCAGATTCTGTTAATTTCTTCACACAGTTAACTGACTATCACTTACCTGTCACATTATTAGGTGATTACTCAGTTCCTGTAATTTTATTATCTAACAAAATAAGACAGATTTTTCTTCGTGATCAGCATATTTCCTGTCAAAGAGGGACTCAATAAATATGTCTGAATTTAATTCATGGGGGTGGGGTGGGGAAAAAGGAGGCAAGTGAAACCCATTATTTCCCTGTTTTACCAATAGCAATGGGGAGATGAGGGAGACCTTTACAAGATGACTGACTTAAGCTATTGTGGGGTGAGGATAGGCAACGGACATCTTGGATCTGGGTTGGGTTTTACTGTTGTACTTTGCTCCCTTTCCAGAAATGGGCAAAATTTCTTCGTGATTTTGAGAACTTCAAAGCAGCTTGTGTCCCGTGGGAAAATAAAATCAAGGCAATTGAAAGTAAGTGATTGTGGAATCTCATTAAAGTCTTATCAATGTATCAGATGCCTTCCTCAGTTTCTGTATAATTGGGAGAGATTAAAAACAAGACGTATAGAATTTTTTTTTAAGTTCGTTCTCTTCACTCACTAAGAAGCACTTGCTGACCACAGCACTGCTGCCTGCACTGTCCCTTCAAGCCTTAGACAAAAATGCTCTCACTTTAAATTTGCTTTTTCTCTTCTACATAGGGAAGTATTTGCTTTACTCAGTGATATTGAGTCACATTACTGGGAAGACATAGTTTCTATTTTGCCAGTGAATACGACACTGATATATAGCCTCATGAGTTTTAAAAACATTGTAAATGCAATCTTGAATCAGTTGAAAATGATAAAGACAAAGGAAATACATTTCAAAACAATACGGAGCACAGTCTTGCCACAAGCCACATTCTGTGTTCTAAGAGTTTTGACTAGGACCCGATTTCCTGCAGGCAAGTTCCTATCAGAGCTAAGCTGTCCTGCTGGTTAAATGTGCCATTGAATAATTAAAGTGGCGGCTCCATGGTGAGAAGCATAGTTAATGGATGTTTCATTGACAGGATTGAACATGTTGTAGGAGTCACTATCCCTCCAAGTTCTGGCTCTTTTCACACCCAATGACAATGAATAAAATAAAAGACATCAACTAGCTTTTTTTTTTTTTTTTTCTTTATTGTCCTCATTACTGCTCACTGTCCAAAATACTATATTTTGGGGGAGGGGGAAAGGGAGAAATAGAGACAGTGGTAGCATTGCTTTATCACTTGTAAAGTGTTTTACCATGTCTGTGGGGACCAGGGGCTTAAATTTGGGTCCCTTTACACTAGAATGTGTACACCACCACATGGCCCCTAAGACTTCATTGTTTATCCTCACCATACATGCTCTCAGTTGCAACTAGGACTTAATGAATCTCTTAATGCTTATGCAGACCTTAACTTGTTAAGTGCATTCACCTTCTTTTCTCTCATTTCCATCTGTCCAAACAAACAATAAATAAATAAAATATTTATGAAAAAACCCAAATACTATATTTTTAATTTAATTCAATTTCACCCCCCCCCCAACTCATTCTCATGGTATGAAAACAAATATTTTCTTATGTCTATTGCTGAATTCCCAGAGCTATAATGGCCTTGGCCTTTTTAGATATACTGAGTAAAATTATATCTAGACCAATTTTCCAAATCTCTACAATGCTAAGAAATGGTATTTTATGGAATTCTGAGGTTTGACAATGCAGCTAAATATGGGACCTTGAGTGGCATTTGAGGACACAAGATCGTAAAACACATTAATATCCTGACCCAATTTTTTTGGGGAAAGAACTCTGCCTTTGGGTTGTTTTGTGATCGATGAACTATTTTAACAAAAGTCAGTTATTTAATTCCTCTGGCCTTATTCTATTAATGGATGAAACAGTGTTCTTGAATCTTAGTAGATATGAGGTGCAGCTCTAGACATTTGTAATTGATGGTAGCAAAATATTGTATTTATTGTTTCTTGTCTTAGTCTTATATTTGTAAAATCTGTACTTATTTATTATTGGATGGAGAGGTAGAGAGAGAGATATTGAGATGGGAGGGGTATATATATATATAGAGAGAAAGACACCTGTAGCCTTACTTCATCACTTGTGAAAAGCTTTCCCTTTGCAAGTAAGGACCTGGGGTTTGAACCTGGGTCCTTGCACACTATAATATGTGTGATTAACCAGGTGTGCTACCATGTGGCCCCTATGGTTTCTTAAAAAAAAAAAACATTTTATTTATTTATTTACTAGCTAGAGACAGAGAGAAACTGATAGGGTAGGGGGAAGATAGAGAGGGAGAGAGATAGAAAGACACCTGCAGCATTGTTTCACCACTCGTGAGTCTTTCCCCCTGCAAGCGGGGACCAGGGGTTTGAAGCTTCATCCTTGTGCACTGTAACATGAGTGCTTAACCAGGTGCACCACCACCCAGTTCCCCCACTCCATTGTTTCTTTAAAGTACATTAGAGCAGGTTCCAGACTCATTTCATAATAGAGTACACTTTGGTTTTCATGAGCTGTTTTGAGTGAGATAGAAACAATGAAATTATTTTTACCTTTTTAATATTTGTTTATCTGGGGGGGGAGAGGAAGCACTGCTCCTCTCTAGTGTCTAACAGTCCTGGGGATTAAAGCTGGAATCTGTAGACCCTCAGGTATGTAAAGCTTGTGACCTAACATTGTACTATCTCTCCAAAAAAAAAGTATATTTTTGTTCCCAGCAATTACACATAGAAATAAGACATAGATGTCCACTATCTATCATGTGTATTGCAGTGGGAAAGTGTCAGCACTATTCAAGAATACCTCATTTTTCTCTGTTACAACCATTACGCTAGACAATTTAAGCAAATGTGGATGATTTACCTTTTGATGTGTAATGTATTATCTGATCAGGTGATTTTGGTTTCATCATCAATAATGGTGCTTTGCCCCACTGAGGGGAACTTTCATATACTTCCTATTCTATCAAGTTGCCACAGTCACCATTTATGGAGTCCTATTATGCACTACAAATATTATTTGTGTAATATTGTATAAATTTCAGAAAGAAATAATTATTTAATTATTATTTTTAATATGCCTGAAATGTGAAAATCAGCTGTGGTTAAATAACTATGCCAGAGTTAGTAGAATAGCTGATATGTAACATGAAGTCTGCCTGGGTCCAAATGTGATCTTTCTTTTTTTAATTTTAATTTATTATTGGATAGACACAGAGAGAAATTGAGAGGGGTGGGGGAGCTAGAGATTAAGAAAGACAGACACCTGCAGCCCTGCTTTACCACTTGTGAAACATTCCCCTTGCTGGTGGGAATCAGGGGCTTGAACCCAGGTCCTTAAGCACTGTAGTGCGTGTGCTTAACCATTTATGCCACCTCCTGACCCCAGTCTTGTACTTTTTCCAGAATAGTTTGATGAATTGTATTTTGAAGAATATATTATAAATGTTTAATTTTGTTCTAGATTCTAGAGAGGCCAATGGTAGAATGAGTAGTTTTAAGCATCTTTGATAGGTATTCATTTTGGGGAAAGAGTTCCCATTTTTCCATTCATATACTGTTGAATGAATCATTTATTTATTATATATTCTATATCATATCAAATCCTAAATTTGTTAAAATCTTAATGATAACTTCATCAGAGTACATCAAGTGTTTTCAAACTATTATATTGACTGGAAAGTATAAAACTGCCTGAATATTAGTGGAGTCGTTGAGTTAGACAAAACTATCCTAGTATAAAGTACCCAAACAAAAATGGAAAGTATGAGTTATGATCTATACCCACTGTAATGCCAGCATAAATATTAAAATTATAAATTAAGTCACTAAATGTCTTTGAAACTGGAAACACTAAGTCTATCTCTGAATTGAAATACACTTTTTCCTGATGATTGATTATAATATCAAGACTAAGGTGAAGTAGACTTATTTTACAGACTGGAGAGATCTTTTTATAAGTATGCCAAAGCATATAGTTTAAATTTATGTTTCTCTGCTGACCTCAAGCTTTCACGAAATTCCTTTTATTTTGTCACATTTAAATTGCTACTCCTTTACCAGCTGGAATGAAACCGTACTTTGTATCCATGTCTAACAAGATGGCATTTACATTATACTCATATGGCAGGTGATTTAATTGGCTTTCCTCTACTTAGAAATGTTCTTATGTACCTGTTTGTTTTATAATCCTTCTGTTTAAGAGGAAATTGTGCATGATGACAGACTACAAATTACTTTGTCTTAAGAAGAAATAACCAGAGGGAGAGGTTAGGTTTTAATGTTAATTTGAGAGAAATACAAGAAAATTCATGAGTAGAAATATTGCATAAGTTTAAGGATGACCTCTAAGCTCTACCTATGGTTGCTTTAACATAATAATAATTCACTATGGAATCTGTATATATTAATCAAATTAAAAGAAAAATAATCAATCATTTATAATTACCATACAAAGTTGTGAATTTAGCCATTCTTATTTGATTAAAAGATATTGTCTATATCTAGTCTTTTACATACATCAGTTATGTGTCATATATGCATGATAAAAATATAAATATATATATTCTTAAAATTAGGTCAACTATCATTGTATTTGTGAACTGAGGATTATAATTGAGAAGTCCAGATGTGGAAGCAAATATCTATATGTCAAGATTGCCTGATTTAGAATTCTGGCTTCACTATTTACACCTATATATTATTACTCATTAAACCCCGATTTCCTCATTAGCTAATTTCTATCTTATGGACTTAAAGATATCTGTAAAATATTTCCTCTCATAAAAACTTGCTTATGATCAAATGTGTTAGTCAAAACAAACAGACAAGCAAGTAAATAAAACAGGTGTTTGAAACAAAGATTCTTTAAATGCTGGCATTTATTTATTTCTTTATTTTCCACCAGAGTTATCGCTGGGGCTCAGTCCCGGCACTAAGAATCTACCATTCTCCATGACCATTTTTTTCATTGTTTTTTCCTTTCTTTCTCTCTCTCCCCATATGTGTATATATATATATGTATATATGATTTTATTTTATTTTTAATGGGACAGAGAGAAATTTAAAGGGGAGGTAAGGGAGGGGAAAGAAAGACACCTGCAGACCTGCTTCCCCACTCATGAAGCATCCCCCTACAGGTATGGAGCTGGAGCACAAAGACTGATCGTTGAGCATGGTGATATGTGTGTTTAACCGAGTGTGCCACTGCCTGGCCTCCTTGGCTATTATTACAAATCAAGTTTTAGTTCAGTTCATTGACTGTTGTGTTTAATTTTTTGGCTCCTCATCAACACAGTGGGCTTAATAATACTAAAAACGATCATAAAAACCTTCTGGTGATACAGTGAAATGAATTGACAAAGTTCTTTTTATATAGTTGACCATTTAACTGTTATTATCATCATTCCTATTAACACATCTTCATTCTCCTTGTTCTTTACAAGAAAAAGTCAGTTTTATATGAGAAGCTAAGCACAGGGAAATGGGTTTTCTTTTATGTTCTTTTAGTCATATAATGTTAAGCTTTCTGTTTTTAGTGGATACCACTTTCAGTCAACTCTGCCCTATAGGATGGAAAACCTAATATGAAAGGGAACGGAAAAGAGACATTTGTTTTTCATTTGTGTAATTGAAGAGAAAGTTCTAGAGTGCTTTGACATTAGCCACTTTTCTCTTTCTACAACCATTTGTTTACTGTCTTCTCCCTTTTGTCATTAGTGACATCATATGGAAAGAATATTGTCTTCTGGATTCCTTGGACTCATTAACCTATGCCCAAATCTTTCCTACCATCATTATAGCTTTTATGAAATCTTTTTTTCTGTAATTTACTTTCTTTAAACTCAAAAATAATTTAACAAAAAATATTCAGGTGTCTTTTTAGCTTCTAAATAATATGATTATAAAGTCACTCTCATGTCTTAAAACTACAGTGAGAGTTTTGAACTCTAAGTATATTTCATACACAATATAGAGAACATATGAAGGAAGGAGTATTTTAGTTAGATTTTCTCTTTTTTGTCTTTAAATGTATTCTCTATACATAATTTAAGAAACTGATAAGTCAGTGATGAAATATGAGTGACTGGAAAATGGTAGCACATAGTGCTAATGGAAAGAACAAAACTGTAGAGACAGGAAGAAGGAAAAAAAGGGGGGGTTGAGGAAAAAAGGAAGAAGAAACCAAGATACTCTTCTTGGTAATCTGTGATAGAGGGTTTTTCAAGTGTTGCTAGGGAAACATTCAACCCATATATCTAAAGACAGAAGTTCTCCTCATCAAGTTAGTGAGTAGCTTGAATGACTCCAAGTTGGATGTCCCTCGTCTTCAATAAAACATAACAAGTGAACATGACAGAAGGAGCCTTGGGTAGTTGTTATCAGAGAATGCAGATAACAGTCATGCAAAGATATGAAATCACTGGGAGCCAGGAGGAAGACTAGACGATCAGATATCCTGGAATCTACTTTAGCCTTTCTGCACATGGACCTGGGCATCTGATTACAGACATTTGAGTGGGGGTGTGACTTGCTTATCAGAATTGCAGCTCTTTCCTGTCTGTCAGATCCAGAAAAGTCCTGTGTGTAAAGAAAACCAAAATTCAGACCTCAAAGTAATTTTCTCCTCCTCCTCATTCTTCTTTCTTTTTTTTCCTTTCTTCTTTTTTTCCCCCCCAAAATATCCTCTTTGATATTGGCTGACTTTTAAGTTTCTAGAGAAAACCTTCATTATATTATGACAATAACTGAGACGGTATTTAAAGAATAGACAGAGTTCTAGAAATAATAGTGTGACTATCATTTGAGAATGGCCTTATCAGAGTAAGAAGAAACTGCAATATACGCTGCATGAAACTCCCTTCTGCTGGAATAATGTTTCATCGCTTGTAATGTTTCAAAACCAAAACATCTCTGAACACCATGGATCTGTGAAAGTGTTTTACAGAAGCCCTGGAAACATACCCAAATAAAACCATTTATGATATCATACATGTACCTGAGAATATGTCACATAGATACTATTATATATATATACATATATGTGTATTACATAATTTAGAATGCACATGTATATTTATTTATTTTTTCATTTTAAATGTTTCCAGATGCACTGTTTGAACAACTCACTAAATATATGTTCTTATACTTTCTATTGTTAATTTTGTGGAGTCAGGGTCTCTGAACATGCAGTATCCAAGCACTGGGCTACTAGTTTTACTCAGATAGAGGAACAGAAAGAAGTGTGTGTGTGGGGGGGGTGGCATCGAAGAGGAATCACATCAACAGAGCTTCTTCTGTTGCTGTAGGAACGAACTCCTATGTGGTGCCAGAGATCAGATGTAGGCTATGGTCATACACCATCCTCAGTGAGCTATCCCTCATACCCACTAGGGGTAAGTCCTATCTGAGTAGTAATACAATCTGTTGACATTGTGCTTCACACCTAAGAACACTCATTTCTTTTTCAAATAAGGTGTCTATTTTTTATTCCCTAGTACTTTATTTAATTAGTTTGAATAAAGACAGGAATTGAAAGGGAAGGGGGGAGAGAGAGAGAGAGAAAGAGAGAGAGAAAGACCTGCATCACAGCTTCCCCCCTGCAGGTTGGGGTTGGGGACTTGAACCTGGGCCTTTGTGCATGGTAATATGTGTGTACTCTACAAGTTGCACCACTGTTCACTTCCTGTCACTGAATTTCTATACTCTACCTGCAAAAATGCCAGTCATGTGTGAAAATAATAGAGTGGTCCATAGGATAACTGCACATAAAGGATATGGTAAACATGTGTGTGTGTGTATGTGTGTGTGTGTGTGTGTGTGTGTGTGTATGTGTGTGTATGTGTGTAAATCTTTGTTTTCCTGGAACTAGAAAGAAGTCTACTATGTCCACATGTGTCATGATAGCAAGCTACTAGCCAGACAGTGCAGGAACCATTTTATATTATCTGCACACTGAACAGTATTAAAGAATAAAGTGGGCTCTTTAGATAATCATCCTAGCTGCTAAACACAGACTCCCTTGGCTGGAGCTTACGTAAACTACCTCTGGGTGACAGAGAGCAATTGGACTGTGAGGAGCATGTTCTCTCCCTGGGTAGAAAACAAAGAATGCCGTGGCTATGAGTAGAAGCACTGTATTATAATGAACAGATTCATTTTGGAATGTGCCAAGAAACAGCTTTTGTGGAGTTTTTCTTGACCTCTTTTCCAGCTTCCTCATTTCTTTCTATTTTTTTTTTTTTAATAGGCCAATTTGGCTCATCAGTGGCCTCATACTTCCTCTTCTTGAGATGGATGTATGGAGTGAATATGGTTCTTTTTATCCTGACATTCAGCCTCATCATGTTGCCAGAGGTAGGAATATACCCTCTCTATTTTTCTTTGTATAAGAAACACAAAGTGAACATATTTTACTCCACATCTAAAGTCAAACTACATACAAAACTTGTGGTAATAAGTTTATCATGCCATCATTAATTCTCCTAGAAAACTCATTTGTTTTCTTCTTTAAAAGTAGAGAGACTAACTCATTACATTCACTTTGAGAATTATAGTATTTGCAACCACTTTAATTTTCAAAACGGTGGCCCCGAGTCAAAGACTCCAATCCTTGCTTCAAGAGTATGCAAACCTCTTGAAACCACATGTAAGATATCCTGTGTGCTGGGGGTATGGATTAACCCGCCAATGTCTATGTCAGCAGAGAAGCAATTATAAAAGTCTGAAATTCTACTTTTTGCACCTCATAAAGAATTTTGGTCTATTCTCCCCAGAGGAGGAGAAATGTTAAGAGGAAGATGACTAGAAGACTGAACTCCAATTCCATCAGGACCCAGAGAGAAACAGAAAAGGAAAAAACAAAGACATTTGGAAGCAGTAATAGGTGTAGATGTGACTTAGATAGGAAGAGAAGGCAGGCCATAAAAACTAAATGGGTAAATATATATAAATATAGATAGTTATAGAAATAACAGTTAACACATGTCTGTGACCTTGGCAGAACTACTGTCATTTCCAATGGAGGGGAACTAAGAAGTCCAGTATGGGGACACAGAACTCTGGTACTGAGAAAGATTTAGAATTATACCCCATACTATCCCATGATTTTGTAAACCAATATTAAATCACTAATACAAAAATATACAAAAATATATCCTCTGTATGTTTAAATGTTCGTTTTTTGAATAAGGAAAGATTTATAGCATGTATTTAATTCCCAAGGAAGACAGATCCTATGCTCAAATGTTAATTACTCGAGAAGGTTGTGACATTTTTTGTGTTGGGTTTATTTCACTGTTTACCTTAAACGTTCTGCTTAATACAACTCAAGACATGCAGCCTCTCTACACTGAAGAGACACTGAAGTAAATGCATTGTATGTATAATGTTAGGTAGCATACAAAAAGAGGAAAAGCTTTAGTCAGGTTTTATTAAAGATCAGAGAGGAGAGTGACACCCTTGACTGATATGGGGAAAGAGTCAAAACACATAGGAAGGAAGATTGAGGTTGAGATTGTCATCCTAATAAAGTTAAGTAACTCTGATCTCTTTGGCTACATCTCATACAAAATTGAGAGAGGATTTATCTAACCTTCAAAGGTCCTTTTCATGTACTTGTTCTTCAGAACCAGTTTGTCTATGAAAGAACTGCCAACCTCCAAAACTTGGTGTTTTGATGACATTGTATCAATATTTACTGTGTATATCAAGCCTCCCAACTAGAATACTTTTATCACTTGTATTTCTACTAGTGATAACAGTATTTTTTCCTTTTCTTTTTTTAATATTTTATTTATGTATTAATGAGAGAGGAGAGATAGAGAGGACAAGAACCAGACATCACTCTGGTACATGAGCTTCTAGGGATTGAACTTGGGACCTTGTGCTTGAGAGTCCAATGCTTTAATCCACTGCACCACCTCCCGGACCACTTCTTTTTTCTTTCTTTTTTTTTTTTTAAATGTATTTATTTATTTAAGAAAGGAGACATTAACAAAATCATATTATGGAAAGAGGTACAACTCCACACAATTCCCGCCACCCAGTCTCCATATCCCACCCCCTCCCCATAGCTTTCCCATTCTCTATCCCTCTGGGAGCATGGACCCAGGGTCGTTGTGGGTTGCAGAAGGTGGAAGGTCTGGCTTCTGTAATTGCTTCCCCGCTGAACATGGGCGTTGACTGGTCAATCCATACTCCCAGTCTGCCTCTCTCTTTGCCCAATAACAGTATTTTTATGCATCCATAGAAAGTTCTTTTAGCCTTATTTAATAGTATAAACAATTTTCATTGATTTTACCTATAGACAGATAACAAGTTTGTTTTGTGGTTTGTCTGATAGAGACAAAGAGGTAAAGAGACAGAGAAAATGAAAAAGACCAAAAAACAAAGCTTCCTTCAATGCAATGAGGGCCAGACTTAGACCTGGGTTACACATATGACAAAGCAGCACACTGTCTAAGTGAGTTACGTGCATGGCTAACACATTTGTATATTATAGTTTTTCTTCCCTCATTTAAGAAAATGTGGGGAATATCAGTAACCTGGATATTTAAAAAAATTATTGGGGGGCATTCATAGTTTATAGTCTAGTCTTTAACACACAGACACAGCCTCTTGTCTCCCTAGATACATACCTAGGAGACACAACAGGACCCTGCTGTCCCTTCATCCTGTCCCTTTCCCTCCTTCCTCAGAGTCCTTTGGTTGGTGCAACACACCATAAAACTTAGCTATTGATGTAATTAAAAAATAAAAGACTTGGCTGTGATGTGGCTGTACGTAGGTTTAAACGATCAGCAATTTATTAAGGTAGCAAGATAAGCAATTATGGACAGGGGTAAGAATAAACTAGGCCTACAAATCCATGAGTTACTTACCAAAAGTTCAGCCTCACATGTTCATATTCTCTAGTCAGTCACAGCATGGCAGGTTCTGCATAACTTCAGCCAGGATCTGTGTGAGCAGAAGAAGGAGACTGGACCAAAAGGGGTAAGGATAGATCAGATTCATGAGAAAGGCTAATTACCAGGATTTAAATTCATGTTTGTGACCCCTGGGAGAAGTGGCCATAGTGGGGGTGATCATCTAGGAAAGCTGGGAGCCTAGAGAGCAGTCCAGGAACCTGGAACAAGCAACGTGCTACAACAGACAGGCTCTTCTGCCTGGCATGCACTTAAGTTCTGTCCTGAGATCAGCTCGTATGCATATTACACCCATTTGTCAGCTATCTGCTAGTTACATCACAGCAAACAACGATCTCAGAATGAGGTTTTGGTTTTTTACATCTAGTATTAGGACCTGTGGTTCTATCACGTTCCCCAAGATTTTGCACCCAATTTCAAAGTCTTGGAAACCTTGGGATAATCCTGGGGGTCTGTGATGAGCCTGTTTGTAACAATAGACATAGGTGAGAAATCCTGTTTAGTGCATCCCCTACTTTGCGGTGTTCCGGAAATTTCACAACACGGTTATGTTATGCTTGATCTTTTTTAAAACTGATCCCTGCTTTGTTTTTTGCCCATCTCTCTTAAGGAAACCTGAGGCTCTGTCTCCAGGGCATGTGACACCCCTTGTGTCCGATGCCAGGCATCCATAATAGTAGCGGCTGTTCTTGCTCTTTCCCCACGTGGTGCTGCCTCCTGTGGAGGAAGGGAAGGCTGCCGTTGATGATCAGGACCGCTTTCTGATACACAGAGGAGAGAGCTCATCATTTGTTCAATTATATGTTTCTCCAGAGACAAAAGCCACATTGACTTTGGATGCTGTTTTTAATAATAATTTTTAAAATTTATAGATGTGGGGCATCACACATCCATGGTTTCCTCACACTAGACCACTTTCTTTTTTTAATAATCATTTTTTAAAAATATTTATTTATTTTCTCTTTCATTGCCCTTATTTTTTACTGTTGTTATAGCTATTATTGTTGTTATTGATGCTGTTGTTGTTAGAGGACAGAGAGAAATGGAGAGAGGAGGGGAAGACAGAGGGGGAGAGAAAGATAAGACGCCTGTAGACCTGCTTCACTGCCTGTGAAGCGACTCCCCTGTAGGTGGGGAGCCCAGGCTCTAAACAGGATCCTTAAGCCAGTCCTTTGGCTTTGCGCCACGTGTGCTTAACCTGCTGCACTACCGCCGAACTCCCTATAAACATTTTTTTAAAAATATTTATTTTTTCCCTTTTGTTGTGCTTATTGTTTTATTGTTGTTGTAGTTATTATTTTTCTTGTTACTGATGTTGCTGTTGTTGGATAGGACAGAGAGAAATGGAGAGAGGAGGGGAAGGCAGAGAGGGAGAGAGAAAGACAGACATCTGCAGACCTGCTTCACCACTTGTTAAGTGACTGCCCCCCCCCCCCCCCCCAGTTGGAGAGCCGAGTGCTTGAATCTGGATCCTTAAGCTGGTTCTAGCGCTAACTGCACTTAACCCGCTGTGCTACCGCCCAACTCCCTCTTTATTATTTTTTTTCTTATGGGGCTGGAAGTACTGAAGCTTGTCTGTTGCCCTGGTACCTTTCATGTGGAGCAGGGCTCCAGGGTGGACACCCTACCTGCTGAGCCACCACTGCAGAATAATATTGATCATTTGAGACCCATTTCCCCAAGACAGAGGGCCCAACAGCTAGATTTCTTATTTTCTTCAGGACATTTCCATTAATCCAGAAAAGGAAGAGGAAAAGGAATGTGTGAAAGCTAAGCATGTTTATTTACCAAAGCAGGAAGTATATAAATGCTTGAGGGATCAAGAACAGTCAGTAAGTTCATAAAACTTGAAGGCAGATAATTATATATTGGTGTCTAAGTGAAAAATTAAATGCCAATGTCTAGGGGGTGAGATTGGCTTTAGATGCTTTTTGTATAGGTTGATATTAAATGGTGATGGGCCTGGAGTACCAACACCAACGAAGTAACCAGAGAGAATAGATGCTACATTTAAAGATGAAGTCTTAAGGCTGGTCATCTATAGGCAAGTTGGCCACAAGGCTGTTCAGACTTCTTCATGCAGCAGCCTCCCTCAGCATCCCTCTGCCAGGTGCATGGAGCTCAGCCTCTGTGCTGTTCAGACCCAGGGCTAGGAGACAGTGGAGGGTCTTTCATAGAAAGTGGGTGGCTTGTCTGGTGGAAAGGTTGCTTTCCAGCTCTCACCCAAACACATTTATCCTTCCCGTCTCCAATCTCCAGATAAAGGAACATTTCTTTTAAGGTAAGAAATAGGATCTTTGGGCTGGTGAAATAGCCCATTCGAATAGTGCTGCTTTGCCATGTGTGAGACCCAGGTTTGAGGCCAGTCCCCATCACACTGAAGGAAGATTTGGTGCTGTAATTTCTGTCATTCTTGTCTCACTGACTCTCTGTCTTCATCTAGAAAGAAAGAGAGAATAGAGAAAATAAAAATGATTTCAAGAAAAAAAAGAGAAAGAAAGAACGAGGAACAGGAAAGGAAGGGAAGGGAAGGAAGGAAAGGGAAGGGAAGGGAAGGGAAGGGAAGGGAAGGGAAGGGAAGGGAAGGGAAGGGAAGGGAAGGGAAGATGAGAAAGAGAGGATGTTGGGGAAGCCACAAATCTGCCTTGGGCCTTGAGGGGTACTTTCCCACTCTGTGACAACTCTCTTGCTTCTCACTGGCTAGATCCATCACTAGCAGCTTCTCTTCCAATCTGGTGTCACAAGATCAAGTTTAGTCAACCTGAATTGACGCTGAAACAGATATCATCACTGGGTACAGAATGTTAAGACATACTCAACTCTCATGAGTGATTCTTTTGACTCACCTCTTCTTAAATTTGGAGAAAGAGAATCTCCTCACATAGCTATCCTTCATGGGTATTGCCATATGAAGATGTGGGAAGGATAGTTTTCTCAAACACAACATTCCTCCCCAAACCATTGGTCTCTTCTCCAGATGTCCCTTAAATGAGGCCAGTGTGGAAGTAGTGGTAGGTATTGGGACTTCTCAGCAAGTCATTGATCCCACTGTTGGTGGTCTGTGGGCTGAACTCAGAATATAGGATGCTCAGCACGCCTTTTGTTCTTAATTCTGGAGTTGGTAGTCATTTCCTCGAAAATTGAACCTCATGTGGGGACCCGCAGAGTCCCCTTGAAACCATTTCAGAAAGGCTTTGAAACAAAAACCATCTGCCTGCACATGTGTGGCTCAGACTGTGTTTTCTATGGTTAACTGCTTTCAATCCTTCTCTGTTTTAGTACCTCTGGGGCCTGCCATATGGCAGTTTACCTAGAAAAACGGTTCCCCGAGCAGAAGAGGCATCCGCAGCAAACTTCGGTGTATTATACGATTTCAACGTAAGTATCATCATACAGCTATTTGAGAAGAGGCCAGGTTTCCCCTTAGCCTCTAAAATCTCATGGCCTTCTCTTTGAAGGCATGATAAAGGTCTTAAAGGAGGTGCCCCTCACCCCTGTTTAAGAAATACAAGAACAAGGAATCCATAGAAAGTGTTCTGGAATATGGTATTATGATTAAATGGTAATGTCAGTAAAATAAAGGTGAGATCATAGTTCAAAGACTTCAAGCAAGTATTCTTATCTCTGGCTTTGGAAAAGCACACACACAAAAAGAATTTGCAAAAAATGCTCTTTAGAAAATCTTACTGAGTCCTTAGGGCTTTGGCATTTCATATTAACCTCTTTGCTTCCTAAGTAGTTCCATTTAGTACTACTGAGAAGTCAATGCTAAATGAACCTAAATCTTCAATACTAAGTAGCAATAAATTCTAACTTCTAACTACTACTTAAAGGAGTATTACTTGAGGGTGGTACCCAAGTTGATATTACTCTGTTATAATTCTAAAATGACTATTATTTTTGAGCTACTCTGGGCAGACACTGTTGCTTACATAGAAGTTCATTTCCTGCCCACCAAAAACTCATTCTAGAGTGTAATTATAACCTGTTGTAACTAGCCCATTCCATTCATTTGTTATTTTAAAGACAATGGCCAAATTAGAAATGATCAAATTGCCCCGTGTTTACAGTGGCTGTATCCACAATAGCAAAAACCTGGAAACAAACAAATTGCCATTTGACAGATGATTAGATAAAAAAGTTATGGGACTCAACTCAACAGAGTATTATGTAGCTATAAAAAGATAATATTCTGTCCATTGGGATAAAGTGGATGGAATTGGAGATTATGCTTAGTGAAACAAGTAAGGAGGTGAAGAACAACTACGGAGTGGTTTCACTCATGTTGTAAGATATAGACAATTAAATATACTAATGTGAAAAAAAAAACATCAACCTATTCCCAAGACTGGGAGAACTATAGTGGTTATCTATGGGCCTGGGCTGGGGACACAGGCTTTTGGTGACAGGAGTGTTGGAATTTTTTTTTTTTAAGAAATGATCAAACTGTAAAAGATGGAAAGGGAGGAAGTTGATAATTTAAGCAATTTTTGAGGTTAAAAATAATATTTTATATAGACTGAGCAACAAAGTCCAGAGAGAAAAACAGTCTTAACATTCATATTTGTTCACTTAGCTATTTTACAGATGTTTTGAATTCCATCTTCAACCTTATAACTTCATGTCAGTTTCTAAGAAAGGGAGTCCCATCCGCTACATTTTCTTTGAAGCTCTTAATATAATAGTCAACTAAGAGAAGCTTAATGGATCTTGTCAACTGGTAATCCTGAATGAGGGGTGAGGATTTGCAGAGCTATGAGATAAGAACCATAGAGATTAATTTATGTGAATAGTACCAGAAAATGTAACCTGCCAGCCTCTGAAGAAAGACAGGAAGGCATAGAATTGGCAGAAGGCATAGCAACAGTCCAAACTATGTGAAATTTGAAATCTCCCATCACCTTTGTCTTTCATTCCAACTCTCCAATTGCTTATCAAATGGGAATATAAAAAGATGAATGAGATGTGATTCTTGACGTAAAGGTACTTGTGACAGTAGAATAAAGTTAAATAAGAATACAAAAGAATTAGGATACAATGTACTTATACACTCCCTTAATCTAAGACAAAAGAGAATGAGATGCAGGTGAAGCAGGAAGAAATGATTATTATTTCTGAAATAAATTCACATAGGAATCTTTCACCTAACTGAAATAAAATAATTTGAGAAAAAAATATCCGTTAGAGATATGAAAGCTTCAGTCAGTTAAGGAAAACAAAGGAAGAGAGCTTTATGGGGCCAGGCAGTGGCACACCCAAAAAGTATGCATGCTATCATGCTTGAAGACCTAGGTTCAAACCCTTGATCCCCCCACTATTGGGGGGAGAGGGAGCTTCACCAACAGTGGAACATTGTTTGTTGCAAGTGTCTTTCTTTCTTTCTTTCTTCCTTTCTTTTTTACCCTTTGTATCCCTCTCTATTTCTCTCTGTCTCTATCATAAAAAAATAATTTAAAAAAATAGTCACTTGGAGTGGTGGAATCATAGTGAAGCCACTGAGTCTCAACAATAACCCTGGAGAGGAAAAACAAACAAAATTCAAGAGCTGTTGGTACATGGGTTGGAAGGTCTAGGAACTGAACACAGGAGAATTCTCTGGGAACATGGGCTCTCAAAGTTTGGATTATTTCCTTCTACTGTCCCTTTTTATCCAGTTTACTAAAAAACTATTATAGGTGGATAGAGGGAGATGGACACCAGAGTATCTTATGATAATCATTTTCTGTATAAGCCTAGACCTGCCTGAAAATCATTTCAAGTCAATAAAAAACTATTTTAAGTTCGAGGAAAGTAAAAGGAAATAATTAAAGCAATATTATTCATTTACAAGTTTTCTCATTTTTTCCTACACTCTGTAACCACTCAGTTTCTTGTCATCTCTTGCAAAACAAGAACATTTAATTTATTTACTTTTTTGCATATTTATTTATTTTTATTAATTAATTTATTTAAAAAGGAGACATTAACAAAACCATAGGATAAGAGGGGCACAACTCCACACAATTCCTACCATCAGATCTCCGTATCTCATCCCCTCCCCTAATAGCTTTCCTATTCTTTATCCCTCTGGGAGTATGGACCCAAGGTCATTGTGAGATGCAGAAGGTGAAGGTCTGCCTTCTGTAATTGCTTCCCCACTGAACATGGGCATTGATAGGTCTATCTACACTCCCAGCCTGCCTTTCTCTTTCCCTAATGGGGTGGGGCTCTGGGGATTAGGAGAGCTCCAGGACACATTGTTGGGGTCCTCTTTCCAGGGAAGTCTAGTCGGCATCATGCTAGCATCTGGAACCTGGTGGCTGAAAAGAGGGTTAACATACAAAGCCAAACAACTTGTTGAACAATCATATACCTAAAGGCTGGAATAGTGCAGATGAAGTATTGGGAGTCCTCCATTTTGTAGATAGCTAGTAGGCATATTTTAGTTATATTTCAAGGGCCTGTAGCTATACTAGTTTTTTTTTTTTTTCCCTGAGCCTGAAATTTGATATGCAGGTGGATCCAAGTTATTGTCAGGGGAGGTGATATCATGACTGGAAAAGGGACAGAAAGCTGGATCAGGGAAGAGAGTAGCTCCCTAATATGGGAAAGGAATATATATATTGTTGACTGTAAACCCCATTGATTTGATTTGGTCTGAGGCTCATATTCAACTTAGGAGCCTATGTGACCTCTGCATCCCTGTAGATCTGAGCTCACATTTTGTGGTCATGAGTAGGAACATTCCAAGCTGCCCCAATATCGACCCATTTCCTCAGGTGTAGCATAGAGTACGTTGTCCATCCTCCCTTCGGAAGATGGAACATTCTCTACCATTGTTGATCCAAGTTGAGGGCAAGGTCCTTTGGGGGTCCACAAAGGGGTCTATTTTGTTGTTCCTGTAACAATGGAGAGAGGAATTTTTGAGGTCTAGGCCCATTATGTCTGTTTGAGAATTTCAAGACTCCCCTATGAGGGCCCTAGCTGATGGGGTGGCCTGGTAGTGACTAAAGAGTCATCATTAAAGTATGCCAGTCTCTTGCCCTTATTCAGCTTTTGCAATCCTTGCTTTGCTAAGGTTAGCTTTGGAGTGAGTGGGAGAACTGTAATAGGAAGTAGGTGAGGAGGGTATCTTAGTCTAATTAGATACTATTTCATTAGGAACTTTATACTGACTAACTACAGACTACTGTGTGCTTTTGCTTTCAGGTATATATTTTGTCCTAGTTTATGGATACATGTGAACATATGTTCTGTCTCACGGGACCTGGTCTATATCTAGGTTTTGGAACTTTGTTAGGAAGTGAACCACCTGGAATGGAATTAGAAAATACTATGAAAGGAAAGGTCTCACCCGAGTAATGAAGCTGAAGGGTTGTCACTCTACATCTGAAGTCTCTGGACACAGTCTGAAGTGAAGCATGCTGAGGTGGTGCTCATTGTGTTGATTAGGTTGGGATTGGTGGATGCAATATTATTTGTTATGAATTGAGAGAAGCATACAGGAAAGTGGGCTCAACCCTAAGGTTCCAGGACTGGGGGAAATATAGTCTCTATTGTGGATATGTGAGGTTTCTGCTGTCTTAGGGTTCAAGAAGACAATAGATAGTTATTGCTATATTCACATTATTTGGTAATTGGGTTAACTTAAAAACATCCCTTTGTTAGGATTTGCTGTATAATACCCAACATCACCATAATTTATGTCCTTTGACATTATTTGTATATAGCTGTGCCACCAGCTGCTTCTGTTCTCCCTGGTCTAGCCTTTTGAGAGAGTCAACTTATCAAATACTCAGCCTATATATTACAAAGACTTTAAGGTCTGTGTTTTAAAAAGTTTGAGACATGCAATAAATTTTTCTCCTCTCATATTAACTAAATAGTGATTTTTATGACTACAATTAATAAGAGTGAACCTGAAAACCATTCCTACCACCAAAAGACTGTGTTCTATCCCAACCACTGCCTCATGCCTCCCTGGGAAGTCAAATATCCACCCCCACCCAGAGTTTTTACTTTGTTTGTCCTTGTTAAACACTCACACAATTATGTTTTACCTTTATAACAGCCCTTTAAGATGAATATTGGTAATTATCTACTGAGAATTATGAATCAAGACCAGCTACATAACTTGCTAAAGAAATCACAGAAAATTAGAGGCATTATTAAAATGTAAACTAAAATATGACTGACTTTAATGTCAAGCTGTTTTACTCTAACACGCCATCATATTATGTACAGCACCTGCCTCCTACTCTGCCCCATGGAACCATAAAATTAATTTATGTGCCCAGCTCTGTCTCAAGAGGAGGAATGTGGGACTGACAGTTCCTGCTGAATAGAGAAAGGACTACATGTCCCAGAGATCCTTGCTTTGGGAACCATCTTTAACAAAGGAAAGCTATATGTCCCTTGCAAATAAAGATACTGGCCAGGTTATTGGGCTAGCAGAAATCAGAGAGATAAATCCATGCCCTGTATCTTAAAACCCTAGGATTTATCTGCAGGGGCAAGGAGAAGAAGCCCTTCTGGACTTTCTCGCCTGACTACTCTTGCTTGGCTTTCTTTTCTAGCAATGAAATTATTCCTTAACTCAGCACAGCCATCTGCTTAGTTAATTCTTTTTGCCAGTGAAGCAGACAAGAGTCCACTACCAGTCACAGAGATCTGGCATCCCCTCCCCATGACAAATCCAAGCCAAGTCCTTTGCTATGTCTGCTTTTGCTACATATCATTCTTGAGGGCTGTCCTCAACAGATCATCTCACAAACATTCTGATAAATAGTAGTTCAGCTCCTTAATTTACTACTCTCACTAGTTATTTTAAGTAATGGTTACTTTTACCAGAGTCTCTAAGTGAAAGCATCTCCTCTTCAACCTATCACAGTTCACTTCCCTCATCCCTTATTAATATTATTTTTAAATTTCATTATATGATATTGATTTACAAAATTATGAGGTAACAGGAGTATAATTCCACACTGTTCCCATGACTCCATTTCCTCCACTGGAATCTGCATTAGTTCTTCCAAGGTCACGGATAGAGCACTTTAGAAAATAAACTTTTTGTGGTTTACATATGGAATGACACATTTTTTTTTTTAGGAATATTTCATTCATTCAAATGCATCTTTATCTTTAAGGAATTCTTTTGAAAATATTATTCAGTGTAGACTTCTTGAGAAGTAGATACCAAAACATTATTAGTTGCCAGAGAAACTTGGGGGTACGGGATGTTTTTAAATAGAAAGGGGAGAGAGAACAAGACAGTATGTGAGAGAATCTCCAGATGGTAAAGCAAGTTTGAAATCATGAAAGTGAAGAGGGAAAAAAGATACAATATGAAGATTATTTTTTTATTTTTTTGTTTCTTTATTGGGGGATTAATGTTTTACATTCGACAGTAAATACAATAGTCTGTACATGCATAACATTTCTCAGTTTTCCATACAACAATACAACCCCCACTAGGTTCTCTGTCATCATTTTTGGATCTGTGCTCTCCTCCCCCCCAAAGTCTTTTACTTTGGTGCAATACACCAACTTCAGTCTAGGTACTACTTGTGTTTTCTCTTCTGATCTTGTTTTCCAACTTCTTCCTGAGAGTGAGATCATCCCATATTCATCCTTCTGTTTCTGACTTATTTCACTTAACAAGATTTCTTCAAGCTCCATCCAAGATGAGCTGAGAATGATTAAGTCACCATTCTTAATGGCTGAGTAGTATTCCATTGTGTATATATACCACAACTTGCTCATCCACATGGAAAATTCTTAGAGTATATGGAATTTTTTTTTTTGGGGGGTAGGGATGGTGGAATTCTTCACCAGGCTAAAAGTGACTCTCTAAGCAAAGTATATCCAGTTCAAGAGTCCCACTTCACTCAGCAATTACCTCACTCTAGCATTTCTCAGTGGAGAAGGGTAAGGAAAAAGAAGAGAAGGGGAGGGGAGAAAAGGGGAGACATGGGGAGGGGAGGGTAAGGGAGGGGAAGAAAATTAATTAAGTCTCACATCACTTAAGAAATGATCTCTCTTTAGCATTTCTCACTAAAGAAGGGGAAACAAGGGAGAGGAATGGGGAGGGGAGGGAAGAAATGAAGAGAAGGAGAGGGAAGGGAAAGGGGAAAAGAGGAAAGAAAGGCAGGCATGGAAGCACTATATTATTCAAGAAATACCTCAGTCTAGTTTTTTCTCATTAGAGATGGGGAGGGAAAGGAAGAGAAAGAGAGGGAAGGGGAGGATATGGAAGGAAAGAGAAAAGGAGGGAAGGGAGAGAAGAGAAGATAACCACACTCTAGAATTTCTCTCTATGCTCAGTAACTGGTTGAGGTTCATCTGCAGGAACTATGGTCTCAGGATGAATTTACTGTGATTCATTCTGGCTGATCTACGTAGCCTTTCTGTCATACTTATTGTTTCAGCCTGTATGTAGGGTTGTCTCAGCAGAGATTGAACTTCTAGAATTAAAATTACTCCATAGTAAGATCAAAAGAATGTCATCATGTAAGAGCTGCTACATTTCTTGGGGGGCAAATCTGCACTCAGTGATTCTTAGGTCCACACAGAGAGGTGGCTCTTCTCTGAAATGGAGATCAAATGTTGGAAGGAGTGATTCTCCTTTCTGCATTATGTGGTGGATCTCCTTTGAAGACTTTGATGGGAAGAGGTGGGGGCCATGTACACATAGGACACTACTGACCAGCAGTAGTTGAAGACCATCCATGCTTGACTCTAACCTTCATATTGTCTTTGCTTCCTCAACATATATTTTGGTGCAATTGCCTCATTAGATTTGATTGAAGTAAGGTATTTTATTTCCCACCACTTCTTCTCCATTGGCTTCTGGGTTCTTTCACTTGCTCCATAGGCTTCTTACTTTGCTATTCGTGGGTTTCATTCTGATATGTCTACACTTTGTACCAAGGGAAATTCTTTTACTTTCTTCTAGCCTTTTAGATATCATTTCATTCTCCTATAGAGAACAAAAGGTGATTTATTTCTTTTCCTTTTTTTAAAATTGTATTATCTTTATTTATTTATTTATTTATTGGATAGAGATGGCAGAAATCAAGAGGGAAGGGAAAATAGAGAGGGAGAAAGACAGAGACACCTGCAATACTGCTTCACTACTTGCAAAGCTTCCCTCCTGCAGGTGGGGACTGGGGGCTTGAACCTATGTCCTTGCACAATGTAACATGTGCTCAACCAGGTGCACCACCACCCAACCCCTTCTTTCTTTCTTTTCCCATTTCTTTATTTCATTTAATTATTTTGCTTCCCCACTTTAACTGCTACCAAAGATGTTGCTGGAGCTCAGTGCCTGCACAAGGAATCTACCACCCCTAGCAGTTATCCTTCTCTCCTCTTTCTTCCTTCCTTCCCTCCCTTCCTTCCTTCCTTCCTTCCTTCCTTCCTTCCTTCCTTCCTTCCTTCCTTTCCTTCTTTCTCTCTCTCTTTCTTTCTTCCTTCCTTCCTTCCTTCCTTCCTTCCTTCCTTCCTTCCTTCCTTCCTTCCTTCCTTCTTTTCTTCTTCCCGTCTTTCTTTCTTCCTTGCTCCTCTGTTATAGTCAACTATTTTTTTTTTGGTGTGTTACAAGATTGTAAGATTATAGTGTATAGTTCCACACAACACCTACCACCAAAGTTTTCTGGCCCCCACCCTCCAGAATATAAGCAGAATTCTCACAAAGTCATAGATGGTTTAATTAATTAATTAGTTAATTAATTAATTTTTCAAGTTCATGAGTGTCAATTCTCCAGATTTCACACAAGTGAAATTATCCACTAGTGGTCTTTCATTCCTTTGCTTATTATAACCTCTAGTCATATCCATTTTGTCCCAAAGGACACATTTCTCTCTCTCTCTCTCTTTCTTTCTTTCTTTCTTTTTTCTTTCTTTCTGTCTGTCTGTCTGTCTTTCTTTTTTCTTTCTTTCTTTCTTCCTTCCTTCCTTCCTTCCTTCCTTCCTCTCTTTCTTTCTTCCTTTCTTTTTTGTATTTATTTATAAAAAGGAAACATTGACAAAACCATAGTATAAGAGAGGTACAACTCCATACAATTTCCACCATCAGAACTCTGTATCCCTTCCCCTCCCCTGATAGCTTTCCTATTCTTTATCCCTCTGGGAGTATGGACCCAAGGTCACTGTGGGATGCAGAAGGTGGAAGGTCTGGCTTCTGTAATTGCTTCCCCACAGAACATGGGCATTGACAAGTGGATCCATACTCTCATCCTATCTCTCTCTTTCCTTTCACTTTAAGTCTGTGTTTGCCTTGTTGAGTCAGGTGGTATTCTTGCAAACATCATATGGTAGGGTTGTGTTTTCTGACTCATCCTCGAACTCTGTGCCTTTTAATGGATGAGTTTTAGCCATTGACATTTATTGATATTATGGATTTAATGTATTGCAGTGCCATTATTCAACATTTTTTATTTGATCTGATATATGGCAAGTATTATGGTGATGTTCTTGTTTATAAGAGGACTTTTAGAACCTCTTTCAGGGCAGGCTTGGTGACAGTTGCCTCCTTTAACTGTTGCCTTTCTGAGAAGGTTTTGATCCCTCTATCTAGTTTGAATTAAAGTCTAGCAGGATATATTATCTGGTTGAAACACTTTTTCATTGAGGGCTCAATCAATATTTTTTATTTTATTTATAAAAAGGAAACATTGACAAAACCATAGGATAAGAGGGGTACGACTCCACACAATTCCCATGACCAGAACTCTGTATCCCAGTCCCTCCCTTAATAGCTTTCCTATTCTTTAACCCTCTGGGAGTATGGACCCAAAGTCATTGCAGGATGCAGAAGGTGAAAGGTCTGACTTCTGTAGTTGCTTCCCCACTGAACATGAGCATTGTTATATTGATCCATACCCCTAGCTTGCCTCTCTCATTCCCTAGTGGGACAAGTTTCTGGGATATCAGAGCTCCAGAACACATTTCTGGGGTTAACTGTCCAGGAAAGTCTAGTGGGCATCATGCTAGCATCTGGAATCTGGTGGCTGAAAGGAGAGTAAACATATAAAGCCAAATAAATTGTTGACTAATCATGTATCTAAAGGCTGTAATAGTGCAGATGAAGCGGGGGGAGGGTCTCCATTTTGTAGATAGCTGGTAGGCATATCTTAGTTATATTACAAAGGGCCCATGACTATACTTTTTTTTTCTTTTTTCTGAGCATGGCATCTGATATGCAGGCAGATCCAAGTTTTTGTCTGGGGAGATGATGTCATGGCTGGAAAAAGGACCAGAAAGCTAGATCAGGGAATGGAGTAGCTCCCAAATATAGGAAAGGTGTATAAATATTGTTGACTGTAATTCCCAACAATTTGATGTTATAGGACCCATATTCAGCTTAAGAGCCTATGTGACCTCTGCATCCCTGTATATCTGAGCTCACATTCTGTGGTCATGAGTAGGAATGTTCCAAGATTCCCCAATTTCAGGACCCATCTGCCTCAGGTGTAGCATAGAGTATGCTGTCCATCTTTCCTTCAGAGGATGGAACATTCTTTACCATTGTTGATCCAAGTTGAGGGCAAGGTCCTATGGGGTCCCACACAGGGCTCTATTTTGTTGTTCCTGATAGAGATGAGTGGTAACAATGGAGAGAGGGATTTATTCGAAGTCTAGGTCCATCATGTCTGTTGGGGAATCTCAGGTTTCCGTGACTAGGGCTCCAGCTGATGGGATGGGCCTCTTGAATCTTAATGTCCTTTCTGTTGTTTAGGTCTGGAAGTTTTCTTCTATCATTTCCTCTAGAATATTTACTTGCCCTTCCTCTCTTTCTTTTTCCTCTTTTTCTTTTGGTAGGCCAATTATACGAATGGTACTTCTTTTGAGATCATCCCATATGTCTCTGTTGTTGTTTTCAGTGTCTCTCAATCTCTTTTTTAGCTCTTTTATCTCTTTCTTAAATTTCTCTAGCTCATCCTCTGTCTGGCTAATTCTGTTTTCTGCTTCTGTTAATATGCTATTCCTTCCCTCAGCTTCCTTCTTCAGTTCATTTATAGTATTAGTTTGTTCTGCTAATTGGCCTTTTAGCTCAGCTACTTCAGTTTTCAGTTCTCTAATTACCTCGAGGTAACTAGTATTTCCCTTGAGGGTCTCATATGTTGCTTCCCTAATTCCGATAGTCCTTTCCTCCATAGTTGTTTTCATTTCTGTGATTATTAGGTTTACTATTGCTGGCATAATTTTATTATATATGGTTACTTATGACTGATTTGGAGTTTCTTCTGGGCTCCTGTCCTGATTCATTGTGGTAGCAGTTTTATTTGCTCTTGATTTAACCTTTTTTATTGATGTGGTTTGTATTCTTCTGTTCTGTCTTTCTTTAGTTGTTGTATTTTGAGTACTAGCCATGCTATACTGAATACTTTTCACAAACGCAGTCACAAACCTCATAAATTACAACAATAACAACTGAAGCAAGGATTGATGCAGTTCAACCAGTACCAGTTAGCCAAACAACACCTTCAGTCCAAAACAAAAATCTCAAACAATACCAAAAGAAAAAGAAAGAGAAAGGAAAAAAGGGGAACCAAGAGCAGACAATTATGCAAATCTACTGTCCACAATTAGTCCTAGGGATAACAAGACGAGAAAGGAAAGTAGAAAAGACACACACACAGACACACACACACACACAGACACTCACAGTGTTCACTCCAAGTCACATTTCTTCCACAAAATAATTCAAATGAGTGTCAGCGAATTCAGAAAGCAAAAGGTGGGAAAAAAGAATAAAGAAAGAAAACAAAGAGCTGTGAAAGGAAAGAGGTTTTTTTTTTTTCCTGAATTAGCTAGGAGGAGAGAAAATAGAGAGTGGAGGGAAGAGGGAGAGAGAAACAAGTTCCTCTCAGCATGGACAGGACCCTTAGTCACTTATCAATGGAAAAAGCAACAACAGTTAAATTTGGTCAACCTAAAGAAGGAGGAGGGAAAAGGGACTCACATATATAATAATAGTAATAATAAAATAAAATAGAATAAAAAACCCTAACAGTCAGCAGCTTGGACTGCTCCAGATTGGCTACATGCAGCCTGAACAAAGACAACTAATTATAAGAAGTATCAAAAAAAAAAAAAAAAACCCTTCAGGTAGTCTTTCCAAGGCAGGGCTGAGACTCTGATTGGTCAAGTATTTTGTCACTCAAATAGAGTTTCAGTCACCTAAAAAAAAAAGAGTGAAGGAAAATAAAATGGAAAAGGCTTGGAATGTCACCTCTGCTGAGCCAGGAATCTTGGTAAAGAAAATAGCTCCGCAGGAAGCCTGCTAGGAGCAGCTGGTCAGCCCATGGGGCTGGTTCTGGGGTGGGGGGAAGGGTGAGTTCAGAAATAGTGAAGCCAAAGATTTTTCTTTCTTTGTCTGTTTTCCACCACCACAAGAGGACTCTTTTTTCATGTCACCCTGACCACCCCTTATTCACCCTTTCATGGACGCACCAGTTATCCTACCCTCTCCAGAGAATCCCAGGTTGTAAGCCTCTATTTTTGGGAGGGCTCACACCAGGTGTTGTTTCCAAGTCACCATCTTGGCTCCGCCTGGCTATTTTTTTTTTTTTTTTACTGCAGTGTAGTATGCCATGGAGCATATGTCCCACCAATTATTTAGCTAATGATCTGTCAATATGCATTTAGGGTGCTTACACTTTTTGCCTATTGTGATTTTTTCTTTTTATTTGATAGGACAGAGAAACTGAGAGAGGAGAAGGGAGAAAGAGAGAGAAAGAGAAGAAGGAAGAGAGACCTGCAGCACTGCTTCACTGCTTGTGAAGTTTCCCCCTCTGCAGGTGGGGATCAGAAGACTGGGACTTGGGTGCTTGCACATGGTAATGGTGCACATTCTACTGACTGCAACACCACCAGGTCTCCTCATAAAGCATTATGATTTGCATTTCTATCAGTACTTTCTCCAGAAACAACCGTTCAGTTTTGGGTTCCTTTTCCATGTGGTACACAATTAAACCAAAATTGAACTTCTTCTCCTTCTTTTTCCCATTCTCCTCCTCCTCCTCCTCCTCCTCTTCCTCCTCTTCCTCCTCCTCCTCCTCCTCCCCCTTCTGCTCTTCCTCCTCCTCCTCCTTCTCTTCCTCCTCTTCCTCCTCCTCCTCCCCCTTCTGCTCTTCCTTCTTCTTCTCCTTCTTCTTCTCCTTCTCCCCATCCTCCTCCTCCTCCTCCTCCTCCTCCTCCTCCTTCTCCTTCTCCTCCTCCCTCTTCTCTTTCTCCTCCTCCTCCTCCTCCTCCTCCTCCTTGTTTGGAAAAATCTTCTAGTCTGTGATCCCTTTAGAGAAAATAGGGTGATCTAACCTAGTCTCATTTGAGCTTCCTCTGCTTTTTAGTTTTCTTTCTTTCTTTCTTTCTTTCTTTCTTTCTTTCTTTCTTTCTTTCTTTCTTCAATAATCTGCACAGTCCTTATCTAAGAGTAAATTAGCTAAGTCATAACTCTGATCCTAGCTAGAAAAATGCAAGTAAAATCTAAGATGAGCAGAGCACTAGGTAGAAGGGCTAGAGAAGTGGGCAGATGTTAACTGGGTCTCAGCTTGTACCTTTATGTGTTAGGTTGCTGATGTTCTTGTGACTTTAGACGGGGTCTGTTTGGAATTTTGTTAGCCATTTTACTCCTTGATTTTCCCCTCTGTCCCACTTAATAAGATATTAAGTGATGTCATTTGTCATTCATCCACATTTGAAACCTTTTTGACATTGGTTTAATAGAGCCCTTATAACATATACAGACAAAAACAGAAATACACTGACTCAGTGCTACTTGTCCCTCCCATGCCCTCTTCAGGCAAGGCTTACAAATGCTCTCCTTAGGCAAGGCTCACAAATCAGATCTATCTTTCTTTCTTTCTTTCTTTCTTTCTTTCTTTCTTTCTTTCTTTCTTTCTTTCCTTCTTTCTTTTTATTCCCACTAGGATTATCTCGGGCTCTGTGCACTGCTTCTGGTGACCATTATTTTATTCATTTTTTAAAATTATTATTAGAGACAGACAAATTTAGAGAAGAAAGGGAGAGAGATATAAAGAGATACCTACGGACCTACTTCATCACTTGTGAAGTTTCCCCTATTGCAAGTGTGGGGACAGTGGCTTGAACTGGGTCCTCATACGTAGTAACATGCACTTGACCTGGTGCACCACCATTCTGTCCCCACACATTATTAGGTATTTTCCTCCTACTACTTTTGACTTCACATTTTTTCAAAATAATAATGGTCTGGCAGTGACTACAAATTTTATAAAAAGAGATGGTAAGAACAATGAATCCCTCCCATCTTGATAAAGCACTATATTTCACAGTGAGTGTTTATTTGTAGTAAGTAGTGAGAAACACCAAACAATGGGACTACAGAATGGACAAAAGAATAAAATATAAGTTCATGTGATTAACTATTAATGAAGAGAAACAATTTTGCATTCAGAACTCTTTCTAATCTAGTTTCCAATGACAGATCTTTGTATATAATATCTAATATTTGTATATAAATTCTCAGTAAACATTAAATAAGCATTCTTGAGTCAATTACTGATAGCCACATTATCAAAATATTTTTCTTTTGAGGAAATGTGTCAGTGACTGTAGACTAGACCAGCTGCAGTGTTCACACAGAAATAAACTTTAATAGATGATGCTTAGACATAGAACCCATAGTTGGACAAGGATTTTCTGTGATCATTTGGAACTTGGCTTAGATTGTGGCTTTTCTGTCACTAATTTGGGACAGGAGAGTTCCCCCACAGGGAAATCCATATGTACTGACATGGAAACTGGGTAGAACTTTGGCTGGGATAGTAGTCTTTGCTATTTCAGTCACTTGCAGATGTCTGCTGTAGGAGTTCTAAGGGGAGGGGGAAGATGGGTGGAGTGTGGCAAACCTACTTGGTGGAAGCTGAGGGTAAGGAGACCCATTTCTCCTTTAAACCTTTCAACTCATGTTTAAAATAGATCATCTGTTCAAGATGGGTTGAGTAAAACAAACAAAAAGTGTGTACTACTCAGCAGTTTTAAAAAGACTGCAATGTGTCCTTTGAGGTGGGAATTGCTTCTGGTGACCATTGTCTTATTCACTTTTTATTATTATCACAGACAGAGAAATTTAAATGGGAGAGGGAGAGAGAAAGAGATACCTGTAGACCCGCTTCATCACTTGTGAAGCTTCCCCCACTGCAGGTGGGGATGGGAACTGTAGTGATTGTGCTGAGTGAAGTAAGTACTGAACTGAATAACAGTTAGGGGATGAAATATAGATAATTAATAATAACTAAATGGCTACTACCTGGCCATTTGTTTAGCATTTGTAAGGCTCAGTGTCTTCCCCTGTATAGTAAGTAAGGAGCTATTAGTTAGTGAGCTTTTGGTGGCAGTGGTTGGAATGTCACGGTAGATAGATCCTTTGTACACTCAGGTGAAAGACCACCAAAAATACAACAACAGCTAAGATGGAGGTCAGCACATCACCTTTATTATTGTTAAAGGTGTTATTGGGAAAATTGACTTTTTTATGGGCAAATAGAATTCATAATCAATCTTTTCTACCTAGTAGATCTATCCAGGACAGGCCCCCATTACAATGACAAAAAACAAACAAACAAAACAACAACAACACTGTCTCAAGAGGAGGGAGAGAGGGGACTCAAAAGGTCCCAGAGTCCTTGCCCAATTTCTGTTCTCAGATGAGTGACACCTCCCTAAGACTATGTTGGAGAAGTGCTGAAATGACCTGGGGCTGTGAGACCTGCCAATCTTTTCCACATGGAAGGACTTATGTAGGTTGTAGGCAAACAACTACTCCTTTAGAAGCAGTTTCCAAGGATGCTTTCTGAGGATTTTGTATGAGGAATTAAGATGTCAAACTTCTAAGTGCTCATTACAATTATTGATGGATATTATTGCTGAAACCATTATCAACACCTACTTGAATGAGATGCTACCAGGGAAGTGGTAGGATCACTTGATGGGTAAAATAGAGTTTAGAAAATAGTATGTTAGGGGTCAGGGTGGTGGCACAGTTAGCAGAACTCACATGTTACAATGTACAAGGACCTGGGTCAACCCCCCCCCACACACACACCTGCAGGGGGGAAGCTTCACAAGTAGTGAAGAATATCAGCAGGTGTTGCCCTTTCGTTCTTCCTCTTTATTTCCCTCTCCCTCCTCAGTTTCTATCTGTTCTATCAAATAAAATAAAGAAGGAAAAATAAGATAGTATATCATGTGTGGACAATTCTTTTTGCTTTCATATATTTTTAAACTTATTATGTTATTGTCACCAGGGTTATTGCTGGGGTTTAGTGCCTGCACAATGAATCCACTACTGCTAGGCTAGCGTGAGGGTGTTTCTTCCCAGGCACGTGCTCTCTGGGTTAGAGAGAACTCGACCCGAGCCAACCTGGGCTGCTGCTTACTGAGCAACACAAGAGAGAGACCAGGAACTCGTGGTGGAGTGGAACACAATGCTTTTATTGATCAGAGGCAACACCTTTATATATCTCTTTAACCGGAAGTGGCAAGTGGGAAAAGGAAATGGCTAGGAGAGGGGGTGGAGAAAAGGAAAGAATATGAAGGTAGAAAGCTTCCATAGCAACTGTTGCAAAGGTTTTAACCTGTGGGATTAATTAATACCCTGCAGGCAGAGTGGGTCTCAGGCAAAACAATGATTATGTAAATAGCAGGGGGGCTGCCCAATACACTACCATAGTGGCTACTTCCCCTTTCTTTTGTTTGATAGGACAAAGTAAAATTGAGACGGAAGCTGTGCAGAGAGGGTAAGAGAGAGACAGAGAGACATCTGCTGCACTGCTTCACTGCTCATGAAGCTTCTCCCTTACAGGTGGGAACTTGGGGATGAACCTGGATCTTTTCACTTTGTAACATGTATGCTTTATTTTGAAGACAACATTAGTCTATCTGTTTGTTGAATTTTTTTACTGGTCGTTTAACCCTCCAAGTTAATTTGGGCTGCCTTTAATTTTAGTTTCTTCTTGAGCTAAAAAAATGCAGATATAGCAGACAGGGTGCAAGGAAATGCTTTAATTTTTATTTATATATTTTCTCATTCTGTCCCTACTTAGGTAAACAAGCACTCCTGAGATTTTCTTGGAAATGGTTTTGTCCTTACTCAGAGTATTAGAAACCAAATTAGCTGTGTGTTTTGAAAGTAAACCTTTTTTTTTTTTTTAAAGATTATAGTTGGACTGTGATTTGAGCTAGGCACAATTTCATTTAAGGTGGTTATCTATTAAATGGATAACCTCATTTAATTCTTGCTGGAATTAACATCCAGGGCATTTATGTTACTTGCCTTCCACTCTTTCCCCACTATTCCTCTCTTCCTTTCTCAATATTAAGTTGCAAACTGATTGGTCTGATAGAAGTGATTTTAATTATAGCCAACTAAATTTTCTAAAATTAAAGGTGACTCATTTGATCTCAAGAAGAAATTTCCTTTTTTATTTCTTTATTGGAGGATTAATGACTTACATTTGATGGTAAAATACAATTATTTATACATGCATAACATTTCCCAGTTTTCCACATAACAATTCAATTCCCATTAGGTCCTCCTCTACCATCATGTTCCAGGACCTGAGCCTCCACCCCCTACCCCCCAACTCACCCCAGAGTCTTTTACTTTGGTGCAATTCTCAAGAGGAATTTTCACTTTGGGAATACTTCATATTTTTACTTTTAAAAAATAGTGGATTTCTTATGGCCAGAGAGAACCTGGGAAAGTGGATCAATAGCAATATGAAAGCAGTGCTTGAATATTGGAAGTGAAAAGCACACTGACATAGAGAGATAGTTGTAGAAATAATAGATAACCCATTTCTGCAACCCTGGCAAAACTGCTGTAGCTTCTAATGCAGGGAATGGGGATACAGAACTTGTGGTGGGAATGGTGTGGAACTATACTCCTGCTATATTGTTGTGAATCAATAGAAAGTCACTAATAAAATTAAAATAAATTTAAAAAGCACAGTGAAAACAAGGACAGAAAGATGAAGACTGCTATAAGGGAGGTGACATCAGAATACTGCAATATTCTGTATATAAAGCAGGGTGGTTATTCAAATGATTGTGGGAGATGGTGATTCCAACTCTGGCAGATTTTTTTTTTTTAAGAAATGAAAATGCAATGGGGTCAGACAGTGGTACACCCAGTTGAACATATACATTACCAAGCACAAGCAACCTAGTTCAAAACTCCAGTTCCCATCTGCATAGAAGAACCTTCATGAGCAGTGAAGCAGGTCTGCAGGTGTTTCTCTTTCTTTCTGCCTCCCTTCCCCCTCCTCTCAGTTTCTCTCCATCTCTATCCAATAATAAATAAACAAATAAATAATATCATATAAAATATTAATCACTTGGGGCCAGGTGGAGGCACTCACACAGCAGAGTACACACATTACTATCCTAAGGACTTGAGCTTAAATTTCAGGTCCTCACTTGTGGGGGTGGGGTAGGGAGCTTTATGGACAGTGAAGTGTATCTGCAGGTATCTCTCTTTCTCCCTCTCTATATGGCCTCTTAATTTCTCTCTATCCAATTAAGTTAAAAGAACAAAAAAAAAAAAAAAAAAAAAAAGAAAGGAAAATGGCTTCCAGAAGAGGTGGAGTTATCATGCAGTTACCGAGGTTCAGTAATAACCCTGGTGGCATAAAAGGAAAGAAAGATAAAAGTGCCTGAGTAATCATGTTCGTGTTATGGTGGAATGCTGTAATAGAACTGATGAACAGAATGCTATGGAAATTGATTCCAGTGTGAACTCACCTGCTTCTCCTTCTATTTTGTAAATTTTATTTTATTTTTCTTTTATAAATTCCAGCTGGAACACAGCCTTTGTGATTCAAGGAAAACTAATGTAATTGTGGCTCAGGTGACTGACTACAAGTTGCAAATGTCATAGCATTGTGAGAAAACACATTTCAGGCCTTACCCCAGTATTTAGCAAGCTGTTGAAACTGTAAATCTAAGAACACCATGAATTGTGTTTTGATGTTTCAATCAATGGACATTTCATGGTAACGGATCCACAGCTGAGCAAGCCCATATGTGGCTAAACATTGTGATTTATTTCGACATCCCTGCATTTCAAGCAGACCAAAGGGCTGCCAATCAATATGGCAGCTGGACCATCCACTTGGTGAACTAAAACAACAGGGCTCGTGTGAGAGCCTTCGCCAAAATATGAAAAGGAACATACTTTTGTTCTTTCTTTCAAAAGTCAGTCTTTTGTCTTTAAGTTTCTCATAACAGCATCCTCTAAGTGGTTTTGTTATTGGATTTTAGGGGCTGGCACAATATTCCGTCCTTTTTTATGGCTATTACGACAATAAGCGAACAATTGGATGGCTGAATTTCAGGTTGCCGCTGTCATATTTTCTGGTGGGCATCATGTGCATTGGATACAGCTTTCTGGTTGTTCTCAAAGCGTAAGTTTCATTAGTCTCTTGGGAAACAAGCAGTTCTTTCTGGAATCAAATGGAGGGATTACTTTCCTAATTGGATACAATTTTCTCTCCTTTCTTTCTTCCTTTCTTTCTTCCTTTCTTCCTTCCTTCCTTCCTTCCTTCCTTCCTTCCTTCCTTCCTTCCTTCCTTCCTTCCTTCCTTTCTTTCTTTCTTTCTTTCTTTCTTTCTTTCTTTCTTTCTTTCTTTCTTTCTTTCTTTCTTTCTTTCTTTCTTTCTTCCCGGTTGCATGTCTAGGTGATCAGAGCCATTAAGAGCTGATGTCTAATTTTAACACTTAAACTGATTTTGCATTCTACCTTGCAAGGAACTGAACAAAAGTACAGACCTTTAAGTGTTTAAGCATATTTCATAATGTATCTTTCCCCCCCCGTACTTCAAGATGTGAGATAGTGTTAAAATCAATATAGGAAAACAGATGCTGACCTCTCTTTCAGGGTGTATGAGAGAGAGAGAGAGAGAGAGAGAGAGAGAGAGAGTGTGTACAATTTGCAGAATCAGCTTAATACACAGAATCTGTTCCTCATTAAAAAAAACAAGAATAATAACTCATCAAAAAATTCTCAGCTGTGAAAGAAGAAAATGAATGCCCTCCAGTGAGAACATCATGATAAACTATATAATCATGGTTTGTCTCTGAGAAGGATTTATTAGTACATGAAGAAGAATTTCACTGGGAAACTGATGAGACTGTGGTTCACTGTTTTCCCCTTGCCTGAAATGGATTTGTAACAATCTGCTTAAAGACACTAAAGCCACATGGCATAATCACTTGGGGCTATAAAAAGATGAATAACCCATCTTTTTATATTTTAATTTTATTAGTGATTTAATATTGGTTTACAAAATTATAACAGATATATAATCCCACATCATTCCTACCACCAGAGTTCTATGTCTATTCCTTCCATATGAAGCTACAGCAATTCTTCCAAGGTTACAAAGAGGGGTTAACTATAAATTCTACAACCATGTCTATGTTTGTATACATTTGCCCATTTTTTCCCCATGGTTCTGTCTCTCTTCCTTCCCAAGTCACACCTATGCCTATTACTACTTCCAAATTTCTTTCTTTTTTAAATATTTATTTTATTTATTTATTACCTTTTGTTGCCCTTGATGTTTCATTGTTGTAGTTATTATTATTGTTATTATTGATGTTGTCATTGTTAGACAGGACAGAGAGAAATGGAGAGAGGAGGGAAAGACAGAGAGGGGAAGAGAAAGATAGACTAGAAGAAATAAGGATCTTAAAGAGAATGTGAAGAGTGCCTTGCAGTCTTAAAGTTTAAAACAGCAATAGTTAATTATTATCATAACATAGTTATGTGGGGATTGGTTTTTCTATGAAAATCCAATTGTTAGTATCTACAGAAATATACTTGACCTCATTATTCTTTGTGCCTTTTAGGGGTATCTTCTAGTCACTGTATCTTAGATACTGACAGGACCAAATGGTTTTGATCTATCTGGCCTAAGGTTATAGGTAACTTAGATATTTAAAAGACTATATATACAGATATATTTTTAGAGCTCCCTGAACAATGTAAGCCTAGTCTCAGAATCCGGTCATCTGAAACATTAAATATGTAGGCTAAAGTAAATATTTATACTCAGAGCTATGGTATAGGAAATTAGAGAACTTGAAGTATTAAATCTATTTCCTCCTTGATATGATAAATTGGTCATGATTTATGAGATTATAAACTAATAGGATTGTTATGTGACATCTTTACCACCAGCAAATGTCTGTGTTCCTCCACATCCCACCACTACCTCTAAATAGCCATTATAGTTTTCCACAAGCTTGGACATGAGCTTTTTTTCCCCCCTCTGTTTCAAGTTCCTGCGTTCAATTCTCTAAATTTCTCATATTAGTGAAATCATCCTGTAGTTGTCCTTTATCTCCTTACTTACTTCACTAGGCATATTCTCCAATTCCATCTATTTTATTCCAAAGGATACAATAGTGTCTTTTTTATTGCTGAGTAGTACTCTACTGAGTATATGCCCCATAACTTTTTTATCCAGTTATCTGTCAAAGAGCATTTTAGTTGCTTCCATATTTTGCTTATTGTGAATAATCAACTATGAACATGAGGATACATATATTCCTTCAAGTTAATGTTATTACATCTTAGATAAATGCCTAGGAATGGAATTGCTTGATCTTTTCTGTTTGTTTAAGAGTTCTGCATACTGTTATCTATAGTGGTTGCACCAGTTTGCATTTCCACCAGCAGTATAATAGAGTTCCTCTCATTCCATATCCTTTTCAACACTTATCCTCTCCTGTTTTGTTGATGAAGGCTATTCTCACTGGAGTGAGGTGGTACTGCAATGTGGTTTACCTGTCTTTTCATATTATGAATGGTCTATTAATATCTTCTGCCCACTTTTTACTGAGTTGTTCTTTCTTTTTTTTTTTTTGTCCATCTGTATGAGTTCTTTATAGATGTTTGATATCATCTGCTTGTCTAAAATCTGGTGTGCAAATGTATTCTCACAGTTGTGAGGTTTCCTGTTTATCCTATGGAATTTTCTTTTGATGTATAGAATCTTTTTAATTTGATATAGTCCCATTGGGGTGGAATCTCCAAATACAATATTCGTATTAATATCATGAAATGTTTAACTGATATATTCTTCTATGTATTTTGTATTTTCAGGTCTAAAATTTAGATCTTTGATCTACTTGACCTAATTTTGTTATATGCTGTTAATTGGTGGTCTAGTTTTATTTTTCTACCTGTGGATGCTCAATTCTCCTAGCACCATTTGTTAAAGAGAACTTCTTTCCCCCATTGGGCTGTTCTGGCCCCCTTTGTTATATATAAGGTGCCTAGGTATGTGTGGGTGAAGTTCTGGGTTCTCTATCCTATTTTATTGGCCCATATGTCCATTTTTGTTCCAATTCCACACTGTTTTAACTACTACTGCTTTTTCATGTAATCTGAAGTCTGGCATTGTAATGCCTTTACTTTTCTTTTTTATTTCTTCAGGATTTATTTAACCATTCATGTTTTTTAAAAAAGTTCCATGTGAATTTTTTAATAAGTTATTCAAGTTCCTTGAGCTAGACCATTGGGGTTTTACTAGGAATTGCATTGTATCTATAGGTTGCTTTTGGCAGAAAGACTATTTTAATGATATTTATTCTTCTAATCCATGAACACAGTATTCTCTTGTATTTCTTTGTGTCATTCTCTATTTCTTCTAATAGTATCTTATATTTTTCCTTAAAAAGGTCCTTTATTTCCTTTATTAGATTTATTTTTATGCATTTTATCTTTTTTGGGTTTGACTATAAATGGCATTGCTTCCTTCAGTTCCATTTCCTCTTGCTCATTGACTGTGTAGAGAAATTCCACAGATTTCTGGGTATTGATTTCTTTTTTCTCCAGGGTTATTGCTGGGGCTTGGTGCTGGCACTATGAATCCACTGCTGCTGGTAGTTTTTTTTTTTTTTTCTTTTTTTTCTTCATTTTATTGGATAGGACAGAGTCAAATTGAGAGAGGAGGGGAAGGTAGAGGGGGAGAGAGAAAGATAGACACCTGCATACCTCCTTCACTGCTTGTGAAGTGTCTCCCCTACAGGTGGAGAGCAGGGGCTCAAACCCAGATTATTGCACAGATCCTTGTGCTTAGTACTATATGCGCTTAACTGAGTGCATCACCACCCAACTACCTGGGCATTGATTAATTTTTTTTAAAACATGTTTAATAAAAACAGTCAGAAATTGAGAAGAAAGTGGAGAGAGAAAAGCATAAAGGGAGAGAGACACAGAGACACTTGCAACACTGCTTCATCACCTGCCAAGTTTTCCCCTGATAGGTAGAAACTAGGGGCTTGAGGCCAGGTCTTTCTCACTGTAACATGTGTGCTCAACCGGGGGCCACCACCCTGCTCTAGGCATTGAGTTTGTAACCTGCTATTTTATTGGATTTATTGATTTTTTAAAAATTTCTTTTAAATTATCTTTATTTATTGGATATATACAGCTGTAAATTGAGAGGGAAGAGGGTGATAGAGAGGGAGAGAAACAGAGAAACAGCTGCAACATTGCTTTACCACTTGTGAAGCTTTCCCCCTGCAGGTAAGGATAGGGGGCTTGAACCCAGGTCCTTGTGCATCATAACATGTATGCTCAACGGGGTGTGCCACCACCCAACCCCTGAATTTATTGATGATTTCCAGTAGGGTTATTATTATTATATTTTTGACAGTTTCTCAAGTCTTCTAGGCATATTAACATATCATCTGCAAATAATGATAATTTAACTTTATCCTTTCAAATTTGGATCCCTTTGATCTCTCTTTCTTGCCTAATTGTGAAGGTGAGGAATTCTAGGACTATGTTGAATAGAAGTGGAGAGGAGAGTGGACATCCTTGCCTAGTTCCTGATTTTAGGAGAAAAGCCTTCAATTTTTCCCCATTGGGTATGATGTTACCAATGGGCTTATAAAATATAGCCCTTATTATGTCGAGGAATTTTCCTTCCACTCCCAGTTTCTTGAAGGCCATTATCATAAATGGGTGTTGAACTTTGTCAAATGCTTCTTCTGCATCAATTGATAAAATCATGTGATTTTTAGCTTTTGTTGTTGTTGTTGTTGATGATGATGACATGACAGATTACATTGATTGACTTGCTGATGTTGAACCATTCCTGTTTCCTAGGGATGAATCCCAGTTGGTCTTGGTGGGTTATTCTCTTATTATGTTGTTGGATTTGATTAGCCAAGATTTTGTTAAGTATCTTTGCATCGATGTTCATCAGGGATATTGGTCTATAGTATTCTTTTTTGATAGTCCTTTCCTGATTTGGGGATCAGGGTGATGTTAGCCTCATAAAATGTGTTTGGGAGTGTTCCCTCTTCCTCTGTTTTTTGGAAGAATTTGAGGAGAATGGGTGTTAGTTATTTGAAAGTTTTATAAAAATCTGGACCCAGGCTTTTGTTCTTGGGGAGGTTTTGATTACTGTTTTAATTTCTTTACTAGCGTTTGCCCTATTGTTTATTTACTTCTACTAGTGTCAAAGTTGGCAGTTGGTATGACTCCAAGAATGTGTCCATTTATTCTAAGTTGTCAAATTTATTTCCATATAGATGTCCATAATGGTCTTGCATGTTCCTTTGTATCTCTGTCTCATCTGTTGTAATATCTCCTCTCTTATTTCTGAGTTTCCTCTATTTTTCTCTTAGTGAGTATAACTAGTGACTTATATATATTATTTATCCTTTCAAAGAATCAACTCTTCCCAATGGTATTTTCATTTTCTATTTCATTGATTTCTACTCTGACTTTAACTATTTCTTGTCTTCCACTGATTATTGTCTCTTCTTGTTGCTCCATTTCTATTGATTTATCTGGGTTGTTTGATGGTTTACTAGTGATTTCTCTTCTTTACTAATGTGGACCTGTATTGCTATTAATTTCCCTTCTCAGTCCCTTATCAGGACTGCTTTTAGCTGGTTTCTTCATTTTCATTGGTATATTGGTATTGAAGTAATTCTTAATTTCTTGCTTTCTTTTTTTTTTTTTTAATCACATCAATGGCCCATGTACTGTTCAGAAGCATATTGTTTAGTCTCCAGACTTTGGGTTGTTTCTTTTCTTTTTGTGGTTGATTTATAATATCATGCCATCATGGTCTGATAAGATGCTTATGCTCAACATAGGGTTAATCCTTATGAATGTTCCATGTGTACTTGAGAAGAATGTGTATTAATTTCTTTTGGGATGGAATGTTCTGTATATCTGTTAGGTCCATTTCCTCTATGGCTTCATTTAAGACTACTCTTTCCCTATTTATTGTTTTGTCCAGATTATCTGTTTCTTGCCTTGATCTCTGTGTTAAAATCTCCTACTTTATTGTGTTGCTCTCAATGTATCCCATAAGTTCAGTAAGTATTTGTCTTATGCACTGGATGCACCTGAGTTTGGGGCATACATATTTGTAATGGCTGTGTCTTTTTGTTGGATTATTCCTGGGACTATTATGTAGTATCTCTTTCTGTCTCTGCTTACTCTCTTTAACTGAAAGTATCTTTTGTCTGAAAATAAAATGACTGTCCCTATAATTATTCAATGAATTATTAGCTTGAACATACTGTTCCAGTTTTCTACATTAAGCTTCTGTTTGCCTTTTCTTTGGATGTGTTTCCAAATGAATTTATATAATGAATTTATCTTGTTCTTTAATCAATTTAGCTACCCTTAAGTCTTTTGACAGGTGAACTTAGGCCATTCACATTTAGGGTGATTATTGATATATGTAGTCAATTTACATCCATTCTTATTTTTATTTCGAGTTTGTTTTAAATTGTTGATTATTTTCCTGTTTGTTTCTATATGTCTTTTTCTGTGTATGGGTTTCTGTGTCGAGTTCCTCACTAATTTCTCTTGTATTTTATATAAACCTCTTTTCCTTGTTTTGTATTGTGGTTACCGTAAGTGTAATGACTAACATAGCGTATCTAAAGAAAAGCAAATACATTTTCAACTCTCCAAGACAAAAATAAAATAAAATAAATCACTGACTAGCATATATGGAATCACTCAGCATTAATGTTGTACAGCATTCTTGATTTTGGGACAAGAGCTATAGAATATGTGGGAGTTTCATGTATTCAGTGCAGTTACTCTTTTGTAGAAGATTATTGGAGGACCTCAGCACCTCAGCCCCATGGGGAACTTTTATAGCCTGAGGCAAGCTTTAGGGATCTAGAAACTAACTTAGGTCTTATAAAATAGTTTAAAAATCTCTCTAAAATCATTTTTATTCCACAAAATACTGTAAACTATATGACAAGGTAACCATTTAGGAAAACTAATCCATATTTTTAAATTGTATAATGATAAAGAGGGACAGAGAACCAAAATATCATTCTGGCACAGGAGATCCTAGGACTCCAACTCTAGACATCACTACATCATGCCTGAGAGTCCAAAACTCTATCTATTACCAGACAATAGCACATATATTTTATATAACCTGTCAAATTATCACAATTATGAATGCTAGTAATTTCTTGATTTGGAGGCATAGAAAAATGAGCAGCTTAGAATACAAAACCAAACCACAATATAAATTAAAAAAAAAGGGATTCAGGTGGTAGTGCATCGGGTTAAGCACAGGTGGTGTGAAGTGCAAGGTTTGAGTCCCTGGCTCCCCACCTGCAGGGGAATCACTTCACAGGCGGTGAAGCAGGTCTGCAAGTGTCGATCTTTCTCTCCTCCTCCCTGTCTTCCCCTCCTCTCTCCATTTCTCTCTGTCTTATCTAACAACAACATCAATAATAACTACAATAAAACAACAAAGGCAAAAAGGGGAATAAATAAACAAATAGATATAAAAATATAAAGTTTATGGCTACTGAAAGCAACTTGTATATATGACATTTATATATTCTCCATTTACACTATTTACATTTTGCCTCTTTCTCCCCTCCCATTTCTTTTTATTTATTTTTTATTTAAGAAAGGAGACATTAACAAAACCATAGGATAAGAGGGGTACAATTCCACACAATTCCCACCACCCGATCTCCATATCCCATCCCCTCCCCTGATAGCTTTCCCATTCTCTATCCCTCTGGGAGCATGGACCCAGGGTCATTGTGGGTTGCAGAAGGTGGAAGGTCTGGCTTCTGTAATTGCTTTCCCGCTGAACATAGGCATTGACTGGTCGATCCAAACTCCCAGTCTGCCTCTCTCTTTCCCTAGTAGTGTGGGTCTCTGGGGAAGTGGAGCTCCAGGACACATTGGTGGGGTTGTCTGTCCAGGGAAGTCTGGTCGGCATCATGCTAGCATCCGGAACCTGGTGGCTGAAAAGAGAGTTAACATACAAAGCCAAACAAATTGTTGAACAATCATGGACCTAAAGACTGGAATAGTGCAGATGAAGTGTTGGGGGGTATTTCCTGCAGACTCTTGTGTACTTTTGCTTTCAAGTATATATTTTTCCCTAGTTTATAGGCACATGTGAACATATGCTATATTTCAGGGAACCTGGACTATATCTAGGGTTGGGCACTTTATTGGGGAGTGGAACACCTGGAATGGAATTAGAGAATACTACGAAAGGAAAGGTCTCATTGAGTGATGAAGCTGAAGGGTTGTCATTCTATACCTGGGTCTCACTGAGTGATGAAGCTGAAGGGTTGTCATTCTATACCTGAAGTCTCTGGACACAGTCTGAAGTGAAGCATGCTGGGGTGGCACTCGTTTCGTTGACTGTGTTGCGATCCGCGGATGCAATATTATTTGATTTGAATTGAGAAAAGCATGCAGGAAAATGGGCCCTACCCTAAGGTTCCAGGACTGGGGGAAATATAGGCTCTATAGTGGAAATGTGAGGTTCCTGTTGTCTTAGGGTTCAAGAAGACAATGGATAGTTATTGTTATCATCACATTATTTGGTGATTGGGTTAACTTTGAAAAGTCCCTTTGTTAGGGTTTGGGGTATAATACTCAGCATCTTGTATATAGCTGTGCTACTGGTTGCTTCTGTTCTCCCTGGTCTAGACTTTTGAGAGAGTCAACATATCAAAGACAGCCTATGTATTAAAAAGACTCAGTCTGTGTTTTAAGAAGTTCTAGACATATGATAATTTTTCCCCTCTCATATTAATAAAATAGTGGTTTATATGTCTACACTTTAATAGGAGTGTACATAAACACCATTCTCACCACCAAAAGACTGTGTCCCATCCCAACCACCCACCCCCGCCCCACCACTCCCCTGCCATGCTGGGAAGCTCCTTTCTTTCTTTCTTTCTTTCTTTCTTTCTTTCTTTCTTTCTTTCTTTCTTTCTTTCTTTTTCTTTCTTTCTTTCTTCCTTTCATCATCATCATCATCATCATCATCTCCTCCTCCTCTTCCTCCTCTTTATTCTTCTCCTTCTCCTTCTTCTTTTTTCTTTTTGTCTCCTCTGGATTCTGAGTTTAACTTCCTATTTTTGTAGGATGACCAAAAATATTGGTGATGATGGAGGTGGTGATGACAATACTTTCAACTTCAGCTGGAAGGTGTTCTGCAGCTGGGACTACTTGATTGGGAATCCTGAAACAGCTGACAACAAATTTAACTCTATCACAATGAATTTTAAGGTAAAGAAGTCTGCCTCAACTGCCTTTTCTTTGTATTTAAAAGAGGTAAATTAGGTTGGTGACATTTAATAAGGTGTAGCTACTTAAATATCTTGACAACTAAAAGAAATACTAGCTCATGATTTCTGCCCACCACCACGGATTCTCATTATGACCGGAAAATACTTGATGACCCATGGTAGCACTTTTATCTCGGAATCCAGTAATAAAAGTGTTGTTATCTTGAAACAGGGGACTATTGGTAAGTAGAATTAGATATTTTGAACTATAGAATAGTGTTCACTGTTTATTTTTTTAATAAGCTAGCATAGTTATTTATAGCTCTTCCCTGCCTCCATTTTTGAAGAGAATCTAGACTACAGTATACTTTAGTATTAGGTCAACCAAAGTTTGATGGCAAGAATTCTTTTAAAAATATTTATGTATTTATTCCTTTTTGTTGTCCTTGTTTTATTGTTTTTGTTTGATAGGGCAGAGAGAAATGGAGAGAGGAGGGGAAGACAGAGAGTGGGAGAGAAAGATAGATACCTGCAGACCTGCTTCACCACTTGTGAATCAACTCCCCTGCAGGTGGGGAGCCAGGGGCTCAAGCCAATATCCTTATGCTGGTCCTTGAGCTTCACGCCACCTGTGCTTAACCCGCTGAGCTACTGCCTGACTCCCTCTTTTTTTTTTAAATTGCCACCAGGATTATTGCTGAGACTTGGTGTTTGTACAACAAAGCCACTGCTCCCAGTAGCCATTTATTCCTCTTCTTAGGTACATAAGAACCATAGAAGCAAAATAAGCAAAAAGGGAAAGATAGGCTGGGGGCTGGAACCAGGATCCTTACACTGGACCTTGCGCTTTGCGCCACCTGGGCTTAATCTGCTGCGCTACCTCCCAACTCCCACAAGAATTCTTATTTCTTCCATTTGCCATCAATTTCTGGTAGTCCTATGTGGTTTGTGGAATCCCAGATTTAATTTACATTTTTTATTCCCTCACATTCTTATATTTGCAAACATTATTTCTAGTTTCATACCTTTTCCTATAACTCAGGTTATTTCTCTCCCCCCCTCCGCCATTTTGCTTGGGTACAGGAAGCTATAATAGAAGAAAGAGCGGCTCAAGTAGAAGAAAACATCCACTTGATCAGATTCCTGAGGTTTCTTGCTAACTTCTTCGTGTTCCTAACACTTGGCGCGAGTGGATACCTCATCTTTTGGGCTGTGAAGCGATCCCAGGAGTTTGCGCAGATGGATCCTGACACCCTTGGGTGGTGGGAAAAGAATGAAGTTCGTCTCTGCATGGTTTTTATGTTCTTAGAACCTGACTGTAGCTCTTTCATAGGTTATGATTCACTAGTGAAAGATTAAATAAGGTGCTTGTTGATCTGTTCCTTCCATCCTGTTCTTAGAACCTGTCATGATGCATATTCTCCATTTTTTCCCCAGCCTTATGTTCTCATCTGTCTATCCATTTCCCTTTTATGACATGATGAAGAGTTAGAGTTGGCAGAGATATTAGAACACACATAGTTCAACCATTACATTCTACAGATGAGAATGATGAATCTCAGGATATTGAGGGGTATATTCATGGTCACAGAGGCTACAGAGATTTGGGGAAGAGTGAGAGATCCTTAGGGTATTTTAAAAAGATTATTGAAGTAACATGGGTTTATACATCTTTTTTTTTTTTTTTAAGTGTGGTATTAGGAAATAATCTCAGAATCTTGCTCAGTTGTGATATCATCATTGAATGACCTCTTCGGGTCATTTTTTTCATTTCCTTAGAGAGAAGAAACCAGAACTATTAGAGGTAGAGACCGACCGACAGACAGACAGACACACACACACAGAGGGGAGGGGACATGATAGCACCACTCCACCATCCATGGATCTTCCCTGGAGCCATTTATTGTGCTCCCATGTCATGTCAGGGTATGAAACCAGAGCGTTTTTAAAAAATATATTTTTGGGGGTCGGGCAGTGGCACAGTGGGTTAAGTGCATGTGGCGCAAAGCACAAGGACGGGCGTAAGGATCCCGGTTTGAGCCCGGGCTCCCCACCTGGAGAGGAGTCGCTTCACAGGCGGTGGAGCAGGTCTGCAGGTGTCTATCTTTCTCTCCCCCCTCTGTCTTCCCCTCCTCTCTTCATTTGTCTCTGTTCTATCCAACAATGAACGACATCAACAGTGGCAATAATGATAACCACAACAAGGCTACAGCAACAAAAGGGGGAAAAATGGCCTCCAGGAGCGGTGGATTCATGGTGCAGGCACCGAGCCCAGCAATAACCCTGGAGGAAAAAAAAAATATATATATATATATATATATATATATATTTTAAATTATCTTTATTTATTGGACATAGACAGCCAGAAATCAAAAGGGAAAGAGGTGATAGAGAGGGAGAGAGACAGAGAGACATCTGCAACACTGCTTCACCACTTGCAAAGCTTTCCCCCTGCAGATGGGGACCAGGAGCCTTACGCAGAGTTTGGTGTGTGCTCTACCTAATGAGATATCTCTCAATTCCGTGATATCAGACATGTTTCTCATGTATATCATTATAATTTGATATCTATATATGCCGGGAGTCCAGTTTCTAACAGCCACCATCATGCTGACTCCTATAGCATGATTAGCTAAGCCTTCCCTCCTGACTTCCCTTCCACTGACTACCATTTTGTTCCCAAAATCGTAGAGTTCGCTTTGTTTTGGGAAGGGTCTTGATTTCAAATTCAACTTCTTCCCACAAGCTTATGTGATTTCTCTTTAGAGTCTGCCATCTGCCATAGAAAGTTACGGTTGCTGCCAGAGTTCTTGGAAGTAGCGCCTAAATCCCATAGTCTTTATGTTTATGTCTCTGGAAGCATTTAGATTGCCCCCTCCACTTTGGCCAAGTCTGATCTTTCTGTTTTTCACTAGCAGCCTAAGAGTCCAATTCTATTTCCCCTTCTTCCTGCACAAAACCCTCCCTCTCCAAATGAGTAATATCAGTCATTTTGTCAGGAATTAAGTTTATGATTATGCTATGTCTTCTCAGTATGTGCTCATATAGCAATCCAGAGACAAATATTTATTTATTTATTTTTAGATATTTTATTTATTTACTTTAAAGAGAGAGGTGGGGGATATAGAAAAAGAGAGATATCAAGAGGTCAGAGCATTGCTCAGCTCTGGTTTATGGTGAAACAGGTTAGAGCCTGGGACCTCAGAGCCTCAAAGTAGAAAGTCTTTTGCAGAACCATTACCCTGTCTCCCATATATAATGAATTAATTAATTTGTTAATTAAAATCAGATCACTGCAAAGTTCTATCTTAGGGTTGTATAGTGAATTGAAACTGGGACTTTGAAGTCTCAGGCATGAAAGTGTTTTGTAGGCAGATATTTGAAATCAGAAAGTTAAGACTATACTTTCAAGGATCATTTCTACAGTTATTTTTAAAATCAGAAAGTCACAGTGCTTGTGCTGGGACCTGTTCCCTTTCATAAAAGATGCAAGCATGCAATGTGGCATGATGCAGAACTTGGGGATTTCTAAAATGCCTGTCACTATATGCTGTAGGAACCACTGCTTCCCACACTGAAACTTTTACTGTCTTTTACATGAAAATGTTCAGAAAAGCTTTTATAAACTTTGAATTTTCTTTTTTAATGTTTTTTATTATCTTTATTTACTTATTGGATAGAGAAAGCCAGAAATCAAGAGGGAAGGGGAGATAGAGAAGGAGAGAGACACAGTGACACCTGTAGCACTGCTTCATCACTCACAAAGCTTTCCTCCTGCAGGTGGGGACTAGGGGCTTAAACCTGGGTCCTTGCACATTGTAATATATGCTCTGAACCAGGTGAACCACCACCCAGCTCCATAATTTTTTCTTTATTTGATAGGACAGAGATAAGTTGAGATGAAAGGGGGAGGTAGAGAAGGAGAGAGGCAGAGAAATACCTGCAGCCCTACTTCACCATTCATGAAGTGGTGAGAGTTAGGGGTTTGAACCCAGGTCCTTGTTCATGGTAATATGTGTGCTTAACCAATTGTGCCACCACTGCTGGCCCCTATAAGCTTTGACTTTTCTAGAAATATCTTAGACAAAATAATTTTTTGTAGTATTACTACTTCCATGTTAATAAAGGCTCCAAACAAATATTTAGAAGGTATAATGCTGAAGATGAGAGATTGTACATTTATAATACATTTATACTTATATTTTGTGAAATGATCATTTTAATTTTGAGAAAGAGATACAAAACAAAAGAGAAAGAGGGAGAGGCCAGAACAATATTTAGCTCGTGGTGCTGTGGATTGAACCTGGGACTTCAGAGCCTCAGGTGAGAAGGTCTTCTGCAGAACCATTATACTGTTTCTCAGGCTCTGAGACCATACAATTAAAATAATATAATGGCACATATGTTTTATGAAAATACAGAAAGCAGAATGTCCTTAGGTAGAGATCTTATTGATTTAAAACAAGAGAGAATCTCAAAATACTAAATTTGCTGTAAAAATTCTTATAGTTCTAATATTATATGAAGGCAACTTTCCTATGGGACTTTGGTTCATGCTTTATATTAGTCGTATTTTTGTATAAATGAACCACATTAAGGGCTTGATCATTTATTATCATCAAAAAGAGCTATTCTGTAGAACTAGTTTAAGATCTATTTTAGGGGACTCGAGTTTTAAGGGACGAGGAAAAGTTATAGAGGGGGATTCATAAAAAATTTTGCTAAAACAGATTTTAAATTTAGCTGATGTAAGATTATATAGAGTCTGCCAAGAGTTGACTTTCGGCTGAAATTATATCATGCTGATTTTATATTATGTCATGTTGTTCTTTAGCTTTTGTTGGTCATGTTATATAACACCCAGAATAAAAATGAGAAAAAAAAATATTGACAAGGATTTTCTAAATATGATAGTTCTCCATCATTCAAACTATGAAGACTGCAAGAAGAGATGGAAAATGCTTAGTGGTAACACTCTGAGCCAGATATTTATGAAAGAGCATTGCCAGAATTACCAGAAATCTTTACGAATCTTTCCTTTTATTTGTCTCTATATAAGGGAGGCCTTATTCCCATTGTAAAAGCAGTATATGCTCTAGGTTCTTCTTTTTTTTTTTTTTCTCAACTTAATTTAACCTAGCAGCATATTAAAAGGGATGTGTCAAAGAATCAGCAGATAGGGTCACATACTTCTTATTTTTCATATTTTCTTTGCCTGCCTCCCTTTCTGTGTTTTTTTTCATTTTCTCCATCATTCTCTTCTATTTAGTGTTACAAACTAATCCATTATGTTTTCCCCTATTTTTACATTAGCATTCTGCCTGTCATTTCCCTTTTGTCTATGAATTTTTTATCCTTTGATGCAATGTATTCCATTTATTTCCCCCTCTAAATATTTATATTTTCAAAAATGCAGTTATTTGTTTTAAAATCATCTCGGGATGCCTATCTATTCTGATTAAGAGAACTCATATGCTGATGTTAGTCAAATCAGCATTTCTAAGTTGAATCTGACTTCTCAAGAAGAAGGTTGTTGACTATTTCCTTTGGAAAATGTTGTTGTCAAGGGCATCACCATGTCAGAATCATTTGTTTTATAGAATAATATTTCATGCAAAGCGCAAGGACCGGTTAGGATCCCGGTTCGAGCCCTGGTTCCCCACCTGCAAGGGAGTCACTTCACAGGCAGTGAAGCAGGTCTGCAGGTGTCTCTCTGTATCTCTTCCTCTCTATCTCCCTCTTCTCTCTCAATTTCTCTGTCTCTATGCAATAACAAAACAAAAAAAGAATAATATTTCATCCTTTATTTTACCAGTAAGCAGACTTATCACTAGTATCTATAAAAGCTCATTTAGTACACCTTGAGAATGTGAGCTGAATATTGCCTTTTTTGTTTTACTAACATCAAAGTTTTTAAAAAGAGTAGGATCATCTTCTTTAGATAAAGTAGCCTAGTGGTGGTCTAGCTGGAGGAAACCCATAGTAAAATTTTGGAATCATTAAGTCTGTCTGTGTCTGTGTTTCTTTGTAGATGAACATGGTCATGTCTCTCCTGGGAATGTTCTGTCCAACACTCTTTGACTTATTTGCTGAACTGGAAGACTATCATCCCCTCATTGCTCTGAAATGGCTTCTGGGACGCATTTTTGCTCTTCTCCTAGGCAACTTGTATGTATTCATTCTCGCCCTGATGGATGAGATTAACAACAAGGTAAGTCTTACATCTGGCTTGTTCTTGCCACCTACTTGTGGTTACACGCTCCATCTCAGGACATGTTGTGGAAATCTGTTCTGTCTTCAACTTTCATTTCCATCGCTGTGCCTTCTAGATTGAAGAGGAGAAACATGTGAAGGCCAACATTACCTTGTGGGAAGCCAACATGATTAAGGCCTACAACGAGTCCCTTACTGGAAATACCACTGGGCCACCATTTTTTGTGCATCCTGCTGATGTCCCTCGAGGACCTTGCTGGGAAACGATGGTAGGGCAGGTAAAGCCACAAACAAAGGCATGCATCAGTTAATGAATTTGAAGAGAGCAGTCAATATTCTTTCCATAAATGTGGCCTGGCTTTTGTTTTGTTTCTTAATAAAAAATGATGATTTATTTAATTTCAGTCATGTGATAGCTGTGGAGTTCATATATATTATCTTGTGTAGTCATCTCGTCCATCCATCCATCCATCCATCACTTTTAATCCTCTTTGATAATTTGTATAAAAGAAGTTTTTTTAATATTTATTTATGAAACTGGAATGAATTGACAAGACCACAGGATAAGAGGGGTACAATTCCACACAATTCCCACCACCAGAACTCCATATCCCATCCCCTCTGTTGAAAGCTTTCCTATTCTTTATGCCTCTGGGAACATGGGCATAGGACCATTATGTGGTACAGAAGGTGAAAGGTCTGGCTTCTGTAATTGATTCTTCACTGAACATGGGAGTTGGCAGGTCAATCCATACTCTCAGCTTGTCTCTCTATTTCCCTATTGGAGGCGGGGTTCCAGAACACATTGGTGGGGTTGTCTGCCCAGGGAAGTCATATTGGCATCATGGTAGCATCTGAAACCTGGTGGCTGAAAAAGAGTTAAGGTATAAAGCAGAACAAGTTGTTGGCTAATCATGATTCTAAAGGCAAGAATGTTGCACATGAAGATTTGGGGGTCTCTGTTTTGGAAAAAGCTAGTAGGTCTATTTTAGTTATATTCCAAGGGAATGTAACTAGCATCTTTACTAGTTTTTGCCTGAGTCAGACAGCTAATATGCAGGTGGACCCAAGGTATTGTCTGGGGAAATGGTATCATAGTTTGAAAAAGAACTAGAAATCTGGATCAGGGAAGAGATTAGCCCCCAAATATGGAGAAAGTATGTATATATTGTTAACTGTAAACCCCATCGATTTGATCTGGGACCCATATTCAGCACATGAGTCTATGTAACCCTTGCATCCCTGTAGGTCTGAGCTGGCATTCTGTGGTCACGGCTAGGAACATTCCAGGCTGCACTAATTTCAGGACCCATCTTCCTCTAGTGGTAGAATATGTTGTCCATCCTCCCTTTGGATAATGGAACATTCCCTACCATTGTTGATCTACATTGAGGGCAAGGTCCTGTAGGGGCCCACAGAGGGGTCTATTATATTGCTCCTGATAGAGATGACCAGTGGCAGTGGAGAGAGGAATCTGTTAGACGTCTAAGCCCATCATGTCTGTGTGAAATTCTCAGGACATCCTGACTAAGGCTCGAGGTGATAGGGTAACCTGGTAGTGACTAAAGAGTCATTATTAAAGTGTGCCAGTCTCTTGCCCTTATCTAGCTTTTCTAGTCCTTACTTTGTCTGACAGTTTTTGCTTTGGAGTGATTTAGGGAAGTGAAATAGGAAGTAGATGAGGAGGGTGTCTAAGTAGAAACTATTTTATTAGGTACTTTATGTTGTCTTTTGGGGTCTTTCTACTTGCTTGCTGCATTTATTGACTCACTGCAAACTATTGTGCATATTGCTTTATGGTACATATTTCTTCCCCAGCTTATGGATACACGTACACATAAGCCCTATCTCATAGGCCCTGGTCTATATCTAGGTTCTGAGGCTCTGTTAGGGTGTGTGCCACCAAAATGGAGTTTAAGGAGTCCTATGATCTAGGAAAGGTCTCACCGGAGTAATAAAGCTGGAGGGTTGACCTTCCATGCCTGATGTCTCTGGACAAAGTCTGAAGTGAAACATGCTAGGGTGGTACTGGTTGCATCAAATAGGTAGGGTACAGCAGATGCATTATCAGTTGGTATGAATTGAGAGAAGACTGTCTCAATTCTTTTTGATGCATAGACCATAAGTCTGAGTATAGAGTCCTTCAATCTAAGCACTTAAGACTTCAAATTTGTAATCAGATTGGATTTCAATAGGTGGCTCAAATGACTTGTTCTTTGAAATATTCAATCACCTATAAGCTTAGACCAGGGAGAACAGAAGCAACTAGTGACATCATTTTATATGATATAGCTATATGTAAACACATTAATTATGGTGAGGTCTTGTATGATACATCAACTCCTTATAATAGGATTTTCAAAGTTAACCCAATTGTCAAATAATTTGGTGAAAGCAATAATTATATATAGCCTTTTTAAATCCTAAGACAGGAGGAACCTTCCCCTTTCCCTACAAAACCTATATTTCTCCTAGTCCTGGAACCTCTGGGTGGTAGGGCTCACTTTCCAAGAATTTTTTTTAAAATAGAAACCAAGAAGGTAGAGAGAAAGAGAGTGAAAGAGACCACAGAAGTGAACCTTCCTTCAATATAAAGAGGCCAGACTTGGACCTGGGTCACACACATGACAAAGCAGCTTACTGTCCAAGTGAGCTGTTGTGATATCTGGGACCTCAATGTCTCAGGCATGAAAGTTTTCTGCATAAACGCTGTGCTATCACCCCAGCTATCTATTTGTATTGTAATAAAACATCCAGGACTGGATAGAGGTCCAAGATAATATTTCAGTGGAATTTGCCAGTTTTCTATTTAAAAAGATGTTCTTATGGAACTATATGCTAATGATAATTTTATAATGTCTTTTTAAAAAATTATTGTACCCTAACAGTTAGAGGAAATACTATTTCATATTACTTATTTTTATAACCACTGTGCCAGTTTTCCCAGTCCTAAACTAGAGGTACTTTTATCAGAGAAAACAAATAGGGGCTGGAAACAAATAGACTCAGTGGATAGTACAGTGACCTCATCATGCATGTGACTCAAGTTTGAATTCTGGTATCACATGAGAACTACTTTGGCATTACTGAAAACTCTTGTGCTGTACTAGCTCTTTCTCTTTCTATATCTATCTGTCTGTCTGTCTATCTATCTATCTATCTATCTATCTATCTATCTATCATCTATCTATCTGAAAAAGCAGCCTGAATAGGTAAAAATTGTATATGTGTAAGGCTCTGGCTCCTCTGCCATAAATAAATAAACAAACAAATAAATAAAAATGCTCCATTTTATGCCACCATGGTTATTGTTAGGGCCTGGTGCCATCACTGCAAATCCACCACTCCTCATGGATATGTCTTTCTTTCTCCACTTCTTTCTTCCTTTCTTTTCCTTCCTTCCTTCTTTCTTTCTTTCTTTCTTTCTTTCTTTCTTTCTTTCTTTCTTTCTTTCTTTCTCTCTTTCTTCCTTTCTTTTTTTTATCTTTATATTTTACTGGATAGGACAGAAAGAAGTCAAGAGGAGAGGGAAAGATAAGAGACAGAGAAAGACAGAGAGATACCTGCAGACCTTCTTCACTGATTGTGCCTTCCAAACCCCCACACTGTAGGCAGGGACCGAGGACTTGATTCTAGGTCCTTAAGCATGGTGACATGTGCATTTAACCAGGTGTGTCACTGCCCAGCCCCCAAAGCCTGCTTCGTATGACTTTTTGTCCCATATAGGGGACAAAGACCAAACAAAGACAAACAAAAGCCTAGTGCAGGTCTCATATTTAGTTCCAGATTCAGTTTATATTTTGAAAAGTCTTTAATTTTATTTCAGTAGAATTGATATTCCTTGTGTACATTTCATATTCTTCTTTTAAATTTGGTTTGTTATAGATGCATTCACTTTTCTTTTCTATAAGGCAGAGACAGATTTAGGAAGTGGTGAGAGGATAATGAAGAGAAACCACAGCAGTGAGGATTCCTTTAATGTAGAGGTGGCTAGCCTTGAATCCGTGTCCTAAACATGGCAAAGTAGTACACTGTTCAACTGAGTTATTTTGCTAGCCCAAATCCACATTTTTAAAAGTATATCAGTGCTTCTGTCTATGAGACAAAAGTTTAGCTGTAGCAGCAATATGGTTATTGTGTTATTTACTTGCATGATTTTATTGTATGCTTTTTCTAAGATAAAAGTAAATTTAAAAATTAGCATTAGTCTTATAAAACTGTTATTTACGTAAAATGCCCTCAACGTCAATCAAATTCTCCTAGTGCTTAAGCAGATCAACTGTGCTTTCAACTGTGGGGACAGCATGAGGAAAATGATGTGATGTTAAATATTCACATGGACACTGAATATGAAAAGAATAGTGTAGTCAAGGATTTCATTTCAATTTATTTTTTTAAACTTTCAAGGACCAACTAAACTACCTCTGCCCAATTACAATATTAAATACTTTATTTTCATAAATACACAATTTATATGTTTGCAGAAACATATAAATACAAAACAATAGCCAACAACAACAAATAAAAGGAAAGCTTGTCTTCACTTAGTAGAAGTGTCCTTTGGCCCCGAGTATAAGAGACAAAATGATGACCCCTCAAAGATGTCCAGATTTTAGTCCCTGGCGCTTGTAACTATGTTACCTAAGGCTTCAAAGGTAAAATGGACTTTGCTGACTTTATGAAAAGAATGGTTTCAGATTGGAAAATCATTCTGGATTATGTGGAGAGGACTAATAAAACCACAAGGAAAGACACAAACAGTATGAAGAGAAGAGACAGTTGGGCTGGAGAGCAGTGCCACACACTGTATGGAGCAAGGACAATGGATGACGTTGTGCCCAGGGGCTCAGGTGGTCTCCAGAGAGTAGGAAAGGAAAGATGATGGATTCCTCCCTGATGCCTGCACCTTGGTTTTAGACATCTGATATCCAGAACTACAGAGAATCCACTCATGTTGCTTTAAGCCAGTGTGTTATTGGTGAAAGGGAATGAACATATAGGGGGTGGTTTCTAAGCTTTGCTGTTTCCAGATTTATGGAATCAAAGTGTGAATGGTCATGGTGTTTTATTTTTATCATTTCATTGGAGGGTAGTGGTTATAGTACAGTAGTTGACACACGGGTACAACTTCTCATTTCCCCATGCTAGGTATCTGCAAAACACTGCCATCCTCAGGCCTGGGTGGTGACACACACAGTTAAGTCCACTACGCAAAAGGACCCAGGTTCAAGCTCCTACTTGCAGAGGGGAAGCTTCTTGAGTGGTGAAGCAGATCTGCAGGTCTATTTCCTTCTCCCCTCTCAATTTCTCTCTGCTGTTATACAAAAATAAATAAATAAAGGATTCCTGTTTACCTTTGGATATAATGGGATTGAATTACACAGACGCACTTAACATCCTTTTTTTCCCTTCTTTTCTGTGGGTGCTGTGTTGGACACATGCGAAAAGGTCTGCAGCAGCCAGTATGAGGGGAGGAGTTATAGTTCTGAATGGAGTTTTGTTGAGGGAGGGGAAACCCACAAGCACAAAGTGTACACAGGGACCTTAAAACTTTACGTGTTGGGGAGTTTTAGAAATCTGTCTTCCAGCCACTTAAAGTGAATCCAGGAATTGGAAGGTAGCACAGTGGGTTAAGTGCAGGTGGCACAAAGCACAAGGACCAGAGTAAGGATCCCAGTTCGAGGCCCAGGCTCTCTCTACCTGCAGGGGAGTCACTTCACAATTGGTGAAGAAGATCTGCAAGTGTCTATCTTTCTCTTCCCCTCTCTGTCTTCCCCTCCTCTCTTCATTTCTCTCTGTCCTATCCAACAACGAAGAAATAAATAACAACAACAATAATAACTACAGTAATAAAACAACAAGGGCAACAAAAGGGAAAAATAAATATTAAAAAAAAAGAATCTTAAAAAAAAGTGAATGCAGGCCCTTGTCTCTCTATCTCTACTTGGCTTGTGCTGTCTTCTCCTTTTCTGTTCTTAAATAAATGTTCAACTTCCAATAAATGTTCACCTTCACCCTGGGGGTGGGGGGGAACTCAAGAAGAAATAGTAAGACAGTTGTTTATTATAGACTGTTGAGAGCTCACCCAAAGACTATAGTTACTCTTGAGAACATTCCAGAAATTTTTTTCCTTCACTATGGATGTTCTCTGCATTGTTTTTCCTACTCAATGCTGTTTCTTTAAATTTGATTAAAAATAACTTGGTTGTTCCCTCATCTCTGCAAGGAGTCTTAAATAAATAGTCTGTTTTCCAATTACTTTTGGTAGGTATCCAGTAGAGACATTCTTAGAAGACACATTTGTTTGAAGCTATGCAATGAAAGCTGCATTTTAGGGAAGGAGGAAAAAGCAGTCAAAAGCTGAAGACAAATGATAACTAACATTTGCTAACTACTTTTAATATTTTACTTTATTTGAATGAGAGAGAGAGATACAGAAACCCAGAGCACTGTTCACCTCTGGCTTATGGTAATGCCAGGGGCTGAATCTGCAACCATGGAGCCTCAAGCATAAAAGGCTTTTTGCGTAGTCATTATACAATCTCCTGGGACTCCTATTGGATGTTTCTAACATAATATATCTAATGTTCATGCTATTAATTATCAGTTTGGTTATGTTATTACCCTATTTTATAGTTGAGGGGACAATGACTTAAAATTGTAGTAATTTCTCAAGACTTCCAAGGACAGGAACCCAAATTTAGCCTACAGTGTCTACTTAAGAGTCTGTGTTATTGTTCATTGTGATGAGTCATCTCCCTGGAAATCCAATTAGTAATCTACATACTCTCCAAATTTTCACCATAAAATTTCTGTAGCCTGCGATGATTTTTCTGTGACAATATCCATGAACTTTTTTTTTTTTTTTTTTGCTAATAATAGTCTCCCTCTTGAGTGGACAATTCTTTTTTTATTTATTCCCTTTTGTTGCCGTAGTTGTTTTCTTGTTGTAGTTACTGTTGTTGTTATTGATGTCATTGTTGTTGGATAGGACAGAGAGGAGGGGAAGACAGAGAAGGGGAGAGAAAGACACCTGCAAACCTGCTTCACCGCCTGTGAAGCGACTCCCTGCAGATGGGGGCTGGAACCCATATCCTTACGCCTGCCCTTGCGCTTTCGCGCCATGTGTGCTTAGCCCGCTGTGCTACCGTCTGACTCCCAAGTGGACAATTCTATGGGTCATTTTACATGGTAACTAAGATGGTCCCCAAAAGGATCAAGTCACTCACCTTTACCCAGTAGCAAGAGTTTTTAACACACTCTTCTTTCCTGCTTCATTTTTAAAAAGACTTTATTTTAATTTATCTTATTTTATTTTAATGAGAGAAAGAGATACAGGAAGAAATGCTAGAGTACTGGTAAGCTCTGGTTTACACTGGTGCTGTTAATTGAACCTGGGGCCTTGGGCTCTCAGGCATGGAAGTCTTTTGCAGATTCATTATGCAGCTCTCTGCTCCATTCTTGCCAAGCTTCTTTCATGTTCTTTGGTAACACTTCTCCAAATACACTGTTGACTTATAACTGTCGGTGAAAGGTGTTATTTTTAGTGCACACTAATGCTAAGCTTTTTGTTTGATTTGTATGTTTAAGCTTTTGATTATTTTCTTACTTTTATTATATTTATCTTATAATGTGCCATTTATGGAAGATAACATATGCCTTTTATTTGCAATAGTAACAGTTCTCTTTTGAAGATAAAGTATTCTATCAGATGTATGAATTTGAAATGACATGCCGAGGCTGTGTGCTTTGAGTTAGAGGGGAAGTTCACTACTACCTCATACAACTCATAACAGTGAGCCAGTCATACAAATGCAGACAGAGTAATTATAAACTTTTATTATGATAATTCTGCTCTTCTCTTTCTGTTCCTTTCACAAAACAATTCATGTCCTGAGATTGAAGACAGTGAGTAGCTATTGAAATTTATCTTTCCAGAATTACCAGTGTCCATAAGGGTTGGGTGATGGTGCACCCAATTAAATGCACAAGTTATCATGCTCAAGGACCCACATTTGAACTCCCAGTCCCTAATATCCCCCTTTTTCTCTCAGTTTATATCTGAATTACCAAATAAATAAAATTTAAAAAGAAATAAAAGTACCTTGGAATATAATTTCAAATCCATACATCAGATGTCATAAGTTTTCTAACTTCACAGACCATTCATATGAATATATATACCTCTATATGCATATATACATAGTATATTTTATTAGCAAATGAATTCATAGCACATATGTAAATTTTACAAAACTGCTTTCTATCTTAGCATTGCATTTTAGCACCTTTTACACAATCTTATTGAAATATAATTCTGATGCCATTTATTTTGCCCACTTAAAGTTTATAGCTCAGTGGTTTCTAGTATATGTTCACATAAATGTGCATCCATAAGCAATTATACTTTTTTTAAGCATATGAGTATCCCACCCTCCTGAGTGTGTTTGAATTGTTTGCAATTTTTATCTGTAAAAAGCATTACTTTTGTAACTAGAGATAATGGATCTGTAACTTTTGTTGATTTTGCTCTTGGAGACATTTCTCAAAGCAGATTTCCTTGGCCAAATTCTGCATTAACACCAAGTTGCAGATACTACCATAATGCCAACCTGACTTCCCTGGGCAGCCGACTGACCTCACCATTGTGTCCTGGAACCCCACCTCCTCAGAGTGCTTCTCCACTAGGGAAAGATAAGAACAAGCTGGGGGGAATGAATCAACCTTTCAATGCTCATGTCCAGCAGAGAAGCAATTACAGAAGCCAGACCTTCCACCTTCTGCATCCTATAATGATCCTGGATCCATACTCCCAGAGGGATAAAGAATAGGAAAACTCCCAATGAAAGAGATGGGATATGGAGTTCTGGTGGTGGGAATTGTACTCTTCTTATTCCATTGTTTTCTTGATCATTACTTTAAAAAATAGTAATAGAAAATGTGATTTTACCCTTAAGTGTTGTGCCAGACTAATTTCCCTCTTAATTAATTTTTTGTTTTAAAAATTTGTTTCTTGGGGAGTCGGGAGGTAGTGCAGCGGGTTAAGCGCAGGTGGCGCCAAACGCAAGGACCAGTGAAAGGATCCCGGTTTGAGCCCCCGGCTCCCCACCTGCAGGGGAGTCGCTTCACAGGTGGTGAAGCAGGTCTGCAGGTGTCTATCTTTCTCTCCTCTTCTCTGTCTTCCCCTCCTCTCTCCATTTCTCTCTGTCCTATCCAACAACAATGACATTGATAATAACTACAACAATAAAACAACAAGGGCAACAAAAGGGAATAAATAAATAAATATAAAAATTAAAAAAAATTGTTTCTTGGGGGCCAGACAGTAGTGCAACAGATTAAGTGCACATGGAGCAAAGCAAAGATCAGGGGTTAAAGCCAAGGGCTCCCCTTCACCAGGGAGGGGGCGGCGGGTGGGGACTGGGATGGGGGCAGGGCCAGGAGTAGCTTCACAGGTGGTGAAGCAGGTCTGCAGGTGTCTATCTTTCTCTCCCTCTCTCTGTCTTCCCTGCCTCTCGATTTCTCTCAGTCCTATCCAACAATAACAACAGCAAGAGTAACAACAATAAACTACCATAAACAACAAGGGCAACAAAAGAGAAAAAATAGCTTTCAGGAGCAGTGGATTCATTGTGCAGGCACTGAGCCCCAGAAATAACTGGATGCAAAAAATATATAAAAATTTACTTCTTTAAAATATATTTGTGGGGGAGAGGTGGGGAAGGCAGAACAGAGTACTACTCAGCTCTGACACATGATGGATTGAACCTGGGACCTTCAGGACTACAGGTATAAAAATCTGTGTTCAACTGCTCCACAATCTCGCCAGCCCCATTAACTATGAGAATTTTGACCAGGACATATTTTGGTAAATTAGAGTACCAACTTGTATTTCTGAGGCTCCAGTGGTATCAGGTTTAGTCTTTCGTGTCACTTTCACCCAGAGCTGAGAAGTCTTCTGGTTCTTCTTCTCTCTCTCCCTTTCATTCTTTCTGTGTCCCTCATAATAAGCAGGTAGTCTTTAAAAAAAATTAGAATTCTTGGGGAGTCGGGCGGTAGTGCAGCGGGTTAAGCGCAGGTGGCACAAAGCGCAAGGACCAGCATAATGATCCTGGTTCAAGCCCCCGGATCCCCACCTGTAGGAGAGTCGCTTCACAGGTGGTGAAACAGGTCTGCAGGTGTCTCTCTTTCGCTCCCCTTCTGTCTTCCTCACCTCTCTCCATTTCTCTCTGTCCTAGCTAACAACGATGACATCAATAACAACAATAACAATAACAACAACAATAAAAACAACAAGGGCAACAAAAGGGAAAATAAATATTTAATTTTTTTTTAATTTAAGAAAGGATAAATTAACAAGTCCATAGGACAGGAGGGGTACAACTCCACACAATTCCCACCACCCAATCTCCATATCCCACCCCCTCCCCTGATAGCTTTCCCATTCTCTATCCCTCTGGGAGCATGGACCCAGGGTTGTTGTGGGTAGCAGAAGGTGGAAGGTCTAGCTTCTGTAATTGCTTCCCCGCTGAACATGGGCGTTGACTGGTTGTTCCATACTCCCAGTCTTTCTCTCTCTTTCCCTAGTGGTGTGGGTCTCTGGGGAAGCGGAGCTCCAGGACATATTGGTGGGGTCTTCAGTCCAGGGAAGCCTGGCCGGCATCCTGATGACATCTGGAACCTGGTGACTGAAAAGAGAGTTAACATACGAAGCCAAACAATTTGTTGAGCAATCATGGACCCAAAGCTTGGAATAGTGGAGAGGAAGTGGTAGGGGGATACTCACTGCAAACTCTAGTGTACTTCTGCTTTGAGGTATATATTTTGCAGTAGTTTATGGATATGTGTGAACATATGCTCTCTCTCACAGAAACTGGTGTATATCTAGGTTTTGGGACTTTGTTAGAAAGTGAACCACCTGGGATGGAATTAGAGAATACTGTGAAAGGAAAGTCTCACCTGAGTAATGAAGCTGAAGGGTTGTCATTCCACACGTGAAGTCTCTGGACACAGTCTGAGCTGAAGCATGTTGAGGTGGCAATCGTGTTGATTAGGTTGCGATCGGCAGATACAATATTATTTGATATGGATGTGGAGAGGCATATGGGAAAGTGGGCCCCATCCAAAGGTTCCAGGATTGGGGGAAGTAGAGGCTCTATAGTGGAGATGTGAAGTTTCTGCTATCTTAGGGTTCAAAAAGACAATCGATAGTTAATGTTATCATCACATTATCTGGTAATTGGGTTAACTCTGAAAAGTCCTTTTGTTAGGGTTTGCTGTATAGTAACCAGTATCTTGTATATAGCTGTGCTATTGGTTGCTTCTGATCTACTTGGTCTAGACTTTTGAGAGAGTCCGCATATCAAATAAACAGCCTATATATTAAAAAGACTCAGTCTGTGTTTTAAAAACTTCGAGACATACAATTAATTTTCCCCCTCATATTAACTAACTAGTGATTTATATGACTACACTTTACTAGGAGTGTACATAAACACCATTCCCACCACCAAAAGACTGTGACCCATCCTTCCCACCCACTCCCATCCCCCACTGTCCCAGGAAGCTGCATGTCTACCCCTCACCACAGGGTTTTTACTTTGGTGCCCTACTTACAATTTGATCAGGTCCTGCTTTTAGTTTCCCTTTCATATCTTCTTACTTAACTTCTGTTGATGAGTGGGATCATCCCATACTCATCTTTATCTTTCTGACTTAGTTCACTTAACATAATTCCTTCTAGCTCTGTCCAAGATGGGTCAGAGAAGGTGGGTTCATTATTCTTGATAGCTGCGTAGTATTCCATTGTGTATATATACCACAGCTTTCTCAGCCACTCATCTGTTGTTGGGCACCTGGGTTGCTTCCAGGTTTTAGCTATTATGAATTGTGCTGCTATGAACATAGGAGTACACACCTCTTTTTGGTTGGGTGTTATCGAGTCCTTGGGGTATAACCCCAGGAGAGGAATTACTGGATCATATGGAAGGTCCATGTCTAGCCTTCTGAGAGTTTTCCAGACTGCTCTCCACAGAGGTTGTACCAATTTACATTCCCACCAGCAATGCAAAAGGGTTCCTCTGTCCCCACAGCCTCTCCAGCATTTGTTGCTGCTGTCCTTTTTGATGTATGCCATTCTTACAGGAGTGAGGTGGTATCTTAATGTTGTCTTAATTAGCATTTCTCTGACAATCAGTGACCTAGAACAGTTTTTCATATGTTTGTTAGCCTTTTGGATCTCCTCTGAGGTGAATGTTTTGTTCATATCCTCTGCCCATTTTTGGTGGGGTCATTTGCTTTTTTGGTGCTAAGTTTGCTGAGCTCTTTATATATTTTGGTGATTAGTTTCTTGTCTGATGTATGGCATGTGAGGGGTCTCTTTGTTTGTTTAATTGTTTCTTTGTTTGTTTAATAGTTTAATAGTTTCTTTGGATGTGCAGAAGCTTTTCAATTTGATGTAGTCCCATTGGTTTGTTTCTGCTTTAGTCTTCCTTGCAATTGGGTTTGATTCATCAAAGATGTCCTTGAGGTATAGGTGGAAAACTGTTTTACCAATGTTTTCCTCTAAGTATTTGATTGTTTGTGGTCTAACATCCAGGTCTTTGATCCATTTGGAGTTGGTTTTTGTTTCTGGTGAGATAAAGTGGTTCAATTTCATTCTTCTGCATGTTACAACCCAGTTTTCCCAGCACCATTTATTGAAGAGAGCCTCCTTCTTCCATTTCATGCTTTGGGCCCCCTTATCAAAGATTAGATGTCCATAGGTGTGGAGATTTATTTCTGGGCTTTCAATTCTGTTCCACTGGTCTGTGTGCCTATTTTTTGTTCCAGTACCATGCTGTTTTGATGATTATGGCTTTATAATATAGTTTAAGATCTGGGAGTGTGAAGGAAGGAAGAAATGTATGACAGATAAAAAAAAGAGAAACAAGAGAGAGAAAAGAGAAAAGATAAGAAAAAGAGCTGTAATTAAAGAGCAGTGAAAGGAAAGTTTTTTAATTGATTACTTTATTTTTTATTTTATTATTATTATTATTTTTAATTAGCTAGGAAGAGGATGAAGGGGAGAGTCTGTAGAGGAGGTAGGAGTAACGAGACAAGTTCCTCTCGCAATAGATAAGATGCCCACTACCCTAGCAATGAAAGATACCCTAAGAGTTAATTCTGGTCAACCTAAAGGAGGGGGGGAAAGAGATATGCCTTTATATTAATAATAAAATAGAGCAGGGTAAAAAACCCTGTCCAGATTGCCTCAAGCCTCCTGAGCAGAGGCAGCTGATTGTTAAGAGAAAAAAAAAAACAACAAAAATAACCCTCAGGACTAGACAAGAATAGCAGGAATAGACAGTTATGCAAATCTACTATCCGCTGTATATTCTAGGGGTAGCTAAAGGAGAAAGGGAAGTTGAGCAGAGATACATGCAGAGAGAGTCCACTCTGAGTCAGATTTCTTCCCCCAAATAATTCCCAAACGTGTGTCAGTGAACTCAGTAAGCTGAAGGAGGAAGGAAGAAAGGATGACAAGAATAAGAAAAAGAAGAAAAAAAGAAAGAGAGAGAAAAAAGAAAAAGATAAGAAAAAGAACAGTAATAAAAGAGCTGTGAAAGGAAAGAGTTTTTTTTTTATTTATTTATTATTATTTAATTAGCTATGCGGGGTGGGGGAGAGAGAATGGGTAGGGGTGGTAGGAAAAGTGAGACAAGTTATTTTAGCAGTGAATCAGACACCCAGTCCCCTAGCAATGGAAAATACACTAAGAGTTAATTATGGTCAACTTGAAGGAGAGGGGGAAAGGGGTACGCGTTTATCTTGTATTAATAGTAAAATAGAACAGAGTAAAAAATCTGTCCTGTCTTCAGCTTGGATGGCTCCAGATTGCCTCAGGTCCCCTGAGCAGAAGCAGCTGGTTGGCTACTGAGAAAGAAAAATGGCCAAAGGTCAGAAGGGAATATACTTAGAATGAATGACACCCCCTGGTGGGACAGGAATCTTGGTAAAGAAACAAGCTCAGCAGGGGAGCCTGCTAGGAGCAGATCTTGTCCCCAAGGACTGGTTATGGGGGGGTGCGCTTTGGGAATAACAATTTAATAGAAAAAAATTTTTTTTCCCTTTCTTTTTACTCTATTTTTTAACCCCAATTAAGTTATAGTCACCTCCTTAGTGTCACTGCTAGGACCCCTTATTGACTGGCCTACTAAAGGCAGAAAATCCTACCGTTTCCAGTCGATGTGGTCAGAGCTCAAGCCACTAGCAGCTTTTTAGTCCGCCATGTTCCGGAAATCTCAATAAATAAGTACTAAAAAAAGAATGATAGAATAAGAGAAGAGATAGTTATGAAAAAGCAGAAACCATAAAGAAGACAGATTCATGATAAGGAATAGTATTCAGAAACAGCATAATGGATATTCTAAATGCTTTCATCCCTAAGGCTCTAAGCTCCCTGGTTCAATTCCCAGTATCACCATCATCCAGAGCTGAGTGGTGTTCTGGGTTATTGCTCTCTGTATTTTGTTTTTATTAAAAATAAATAATAATATTTTTAGATAATAGTAATGGTAAGGATTTTCTCATTTCTGATAAATTGGAATTAAACTTATCAGAGGAAATAAATAAATATTTTAAAATATATTAGAATTCTTACTTTATACATTCACCGGTATGTAAAGGCATGTATTTTCATATATCTCACACTCAGTGAGAAAACAACTAATTGTTTAAACTTGCATTTGCTCTGCAAGGCTTAAGTATTTTTCAATATTTTACTTGACTGTATTTTCTGTTGTGAATTTCTCATCTGTGTTTGTTATCAGACTTCTGCTGTATTGAACTGGCCACTTGCTGTTATATTGATTTACAGTGTTTTACTAGGTCAGGAAAATAAGTTCTCTGTGTTATAAGCTGCAAGTACTTTCATCGAGTTTGTCTTTTTAAATATATTTCATTTCTTTGTTAATGAGAAAGAGAGCGGGAGATAGAACCAGACATCACTCTGGTACATGCGCTGCTGGGTTTTGAACTCAGGACTGCCTTCTTGAGAGTGCAATGCTTTATCCACTGTGCCACCTCCCAGATTACAAAGTTTGTCTTTTTAACCTTTTGACTAGTACTTCTTTCCATATAAAAACTTTCAAATTTAGTGTGGGCCTATATGATTTGGTATTTAAGTCATCCTTGATTTAGTCAACTTTTGATATCATCATTTGGAATGAAAAACTATTTTTAGAGTAATAAAATTGGGGTGTAACACTTTTAGTTACCTAGATATGCCCACCTTGCTTACTTAGTATTTGTTGGAGTTTCCTAGCCAGTATTATTTAGAAACATAATATAGCTGGTGACCACACTTAGATCATTTAAGGTGATTAATTACTATTTTTTGTTTATTTCCTATTGCCAGTGCTACAACTGTCTATGTCAGCTTTTTCCTTTCTTTTTTATTTGAACCCTCCCTCTGCCCCGGAGTCTTTTACTTACACCCACTCCAGTCCAGGTCCTGCTTAGTGTTTTCCTTTTTGATCTTGTTTTCCAACTTCTGTCTATGAGTGAGATCATCCCATATTAGCTTTTTCAAGTGTGTGTGGGGGAAGAGGCACCATAGCATGGACACTTACTTTGGTGTCATAGTGCTTTCATGTGGTATACAGGCATTTGACCTGGGTCAGGCACCTGGCAGCACAGACAATATTCTAGATGAGCCATGTTGTCAGCCCCATTAGTGCCCATTTACATGTAGATCGTGTCTCAACAGGAATTTGTACGGCTGACTGTTTCTGATGTTCTGACCACATATGTCACAATCCTCGTTGGTGACTTCCTCCGTGCCTGCTTTGTGAGATTCTGTAATTACTGCTGGTGTTGGGACTTGGAATATGGATATGTAAGTATCATCACTATTGATCCCTTCCTAAATTACCTTTGGTGTTCACTGTTTACATAGATTGTGCGAGGAAAGTATGCCTCAGTATTTAGCCAGAAGTGTCACCATTTTAGATGTTAATCAATAAGAAGCAATTAATGCAGTTCTAATTCAGAGGAGGCCAGCCTTGAACATTGTGGCTGATAGGATCTTAGTAAACTCAGCCCAGTATTGATAGAGCAATGGACCTCAGCATGTCTGTTCTAATCATCTTCACTCTGAGTCAACCCCCTCCCTCCTTATGGGGCTAGTTGGCATTTCTGAAAACAGAGAAAAGATGGCTGTTGATAACTGCACATTCTATTAATTCTATCAAATGCACACTTGGGATGTCTATCATCTGCCTGTCATTATGCAAGGAATTTGGGGACAAAAGGGTTCAAATATAGATGACACCTACCTCATAACATGCAAATCTTTTTTTATTCAAGTATTTATATGATTTTATTTTTTATACAAAGACATTAAACTATATGGCAGTAATATTAAAAGGCTTTTATGAAAATTTTACAGTTAATTTGAGAGCATCTACCATATCCTATATAGTTTAGTATGTTTGTATACTTCTTTTTGTTTATTTATTTTATTTATAAAAAGGAAACACTGACAAAACCATAGGATAAGAGAAGTATAATTCCACACAATTCCCACCACCAGAACTCTGTATCCAATCCCCTCCCTTGATAGCTTTCCTATTCTTTAACCCTCTGGGAGTATGGACCCAAGGTCATTGTGGGATGCAGAAGGTGGAAGGTCTGGCTTCTATAATTGCTTCCTCACTAAACATGGGCATTGGCAGGTCAATCCATACTCCCAGTCTGTCTCTCTCTTTCCCTAGTGGGGTGGGGTTCTGGGGAAGCAGAGATCCAAGGCACATTGGTGGGGTTGTCTGTCCTGGGATGTCTGATTGGCATTATGCTAACATCTGGAACCTGGTGGCTGAAAATAGAGTTAACATATAAAGCCAAACATATTGTTGACTAATCATGAATCTAAAGGCTGGAATAGTGCAGATGAAGAGTTGAGACACCCCCCCCCCCAACTCCTTATCTGCACTACTCCATGCTTTAGGTTCATAATTACTAATTCAAATGAATTTAATTGGTTCTTAGAATTCTGGCAAGTAGCTGACCTGAGTTCCAGCAAGGTGGCTTCCTTCTCCGAGGAGGCAGCCTAGGTGTCTCTGAGCTACACTGGTGTTGAATTCATACTCTCTGTATGCTCAACTTTACATTGAATGTTCAACCCTGAGTCCCATCCCTCATCCCATAAAGTTTGAAGGTGGCAGCAGAGCAAAAACATTCTGTGTGAACATATTGCCAGGTGTCCTCTGTCCCTCTCTTTCAAAACAAGTGAACAAAAAATTACAACAACAACAACAAAACGATCACTGTAGGAAATAGACTTAAACAGATGATAGTACTCTTTTTGTTTTTTTAAACTGCATGGGGGGTGGTTAATAGTTTATAGTATAGTTGTTGACACGTTTCTCATCTACCTATGACAGGTTTCTGCAAAAACAGTCTTACCCCCAACCTAGGCCCTTTTCCACCATCATGCACCAGGGTAACACCCCCTCCCAGCTCCCCCACTGCCTGCAGTTTCATCCTTGACCTCCTTCCTCAAAGTTTTTTTACTTTGATGTAATTCACCAAGCCAGTCAAAGTTTACTCCGTGTTTCTCCTCTCTGCTTTTGTTAAGTTCTGCCCAAGAGTGAGATTATCTTATATTCATGCTTTTCTTTCTGGCTTATTTCACTGAACATGGTTTCTTCAGGCTCTATCCAAAATGAGTTGAAGAAGGTGGATTTCTAATTTTTAACAACTGAATAGTATTTCACTATATAGATGCCACATCTTTCTTAGCTACTCATCTGTTGCTTTCAGGATTTGGGTATTACAACTTGTGTTGCTATGAACATAGTTATGTACAGATCTCTTTGGCTAAGTGTGCTTGCTTAAAACCTTTCAGTGACCTCTTGTATCCTTATAATGAATTCTAAATAAAAATTCTTTAATACTCTATATATCTTCTTTCTTTTTGGACTCATTTCCTACTACTTTTTCTCTGTTCTAAAATACACAAACACAGGATAGTACTTTCAGCCTAATGAGACAGCATAATGGTTTTGCAAAAGACTCTTGTGCCTGAGATTTTGAGATCCCAGGTTCAATCCCCAGCACCACTGTACACCAGAGCTGAGCAGTGCTCTGCCCTCCCGCCCTTCCCTCCTTACTTCTTTCCTTTCTTTCTTCCTTCCTCCCTTCATTTCTTTCTTTCTCCCTCCTTCCCTCCCTCTCTTTCTTTCTTTCTTTCTTTCTTTCTTTCTTTCTTTCTTTCTTTCTTTCTCTTTTCCTTTCTCTAAGTCTCTCATTAAAGTTAATAAATAACACAATAAAGTATTTTTAAAAAGGAAAGTCCTTGGGGCCGAGTGGTGGTACAACAGGTTGAGCACATATGTTACAATGTGCAAGGACCTGGGTTCAAGTTCCCAGGCCCCAATGTATAGGGAAAGCATCACAAGTGGTGAAGCAGTGTTGTACGTGTCTCTCTGTCTCTGTCTCCCCCTTCCGCTCAATTTCTGGCTATCACTATTCAATGCATTTAAAAAAAATGTGTAGTACTTGCATTTATACCATTTTTTTTTCTTCCAGTAGTGCTGATTTTCAAAACTTGAAAAGGATTCTTTCTTTTGTCCTGAAGGACTCAGCTAAATGTTACCATCTTGAAGCTCATTTCACTTAGTGTAACTTGTGAGACACTATCACTATCTTGTTTTAATTTCTTGCTGCAACACATAGATATCTGACATTTTATTTTTCAGATGTATTATCTGTCTTTTTTTTTATTAGATTGGGAGTTCTATGAAAACAGAGACCTTGATTTTTTACTTATTGCTAAGTAATTATTATTTTTGACACCAGGGCTTTTGCTAGAGCTGTGCATCTTCAAGATTCCACTATCAGCAGATACTTTTTCAGATAGTGATGGAAAAAGAGAGAGAGAGACAGAAAATAGAAGATACAGGGAGTCGGGCTGTAGCGCAGCGGGTTAAGCGCAAGTGGCGCAAAGCACAAGGACCGGCATAAGGATCCCGGTTCTAACCCCGGCTCCCCACCTGCAGGGGAGTTGCTTCACAGGCGGTGAAGCAGGTCTGCAGGTGTCTATCTTTCTCTCCTCCTCTCTGTCTTCCCCTCCTCTCTCCATTTCTCTCTGTCCTATCCAACAATGACAACAACAATAATAACTACAACAATAAAACAACAAGGGCAACAAAAGGGAATAAATAAATAAAATAAATATTTAAAAAAAAAATAGAAGATGCACTAAAGTACATATAAGAACTTCTTATTTGTATGATGTTCCCATGAAATGACCAGGAACTTGAGCCCAAATCTTCACCCATGATGAAGCATGCTCCTCTGGGTGAGCTATGTCCTGAAGCCTTAATATATATGATCTGAACTGCTATAACAAGAGAAGACTGTGTTGTGCTGACTGTAAGATGGATGTTGTACCTTCACTTTCTGGGATCATGGAGATCCCATCATTGATTGATACAACCCTGTCTAAATCCAGTCATAGATCTGTGGAGTCAGCTCTGCTTTGGTGGTCTGGAGCCAATGTTGTTGCCTATGTGGGCAATGAAACCCCTTGCTATGACCTCGCTATTGTCTATTGACCCATTGCTATTGTCTCTTATCACGGGTCCAACATTCAGAATTATTTTGAGGACTGTAGACTAGATTCTCTGCCTGGCTCTATGACTTTGAGCCCATGACTTTTATTAGGTCACCTCTCACATTCACTCTTAAAAGTACCTCGGAGATGAGCCAAGGCAGTTAGCTAATGCTGTAAGGTGCACAGCAATGAGGTAATGCTATAGATCCAGGATGCTGTTACATTGCTTTCCTACTCCCTGTGATGAAGTATTCAGCTGGCTGGGTTTCATCTCTCTCTCTCTTTTTTTTTTCTGATCTGATTCAGCTCTCCTGAGACAGACATAAAATTTTTCATTACTTTCTTAGACCTTTGCTTGACTTATGCTTATCTGTTATCCCTTGCTGCTTTCTTCTTAAGTTCTAGAACTTTTTTTCCTCTTTAAATGTGAAGTCAATATAACATGACCTGGATACATAAAATCTGTAATTAACTGACTGTAATTTATTATTTAGTGACTGCTGACAGTATTCGTGGGTTAGTACAAAGTATAGGAAAAACAACTTCCTGTTTTAGGTCATAGAAAGCGAATTTTCTCCCACATTACTTTTAGAAGACTCTTCTGAGGGAAAGCCAGAATCAAAACATTAAGGCTGGGTGATTTATCTCTGTCATGAGTCCTATCATTATTGATGCAAGTGGATAACTCGCAGTTTAGTGCCTGCGAGATGCACACCACTGTGAAAGAATGTCTGTTTGGGGAGATAAGGGGACACAGAGCTGCAAAAGATGTACACATAAGGGACAGATTTAGGCCTGAAGGAGAGATTCATCTGACAGATAGTTTTATCTTTGGTCTGCAGAGTGTTTTTGAAAAAGACCTAATATTTACACAGAATTTCATATAAAAATTTCAGAAAAATATGGAATTCTTGCCTGTTTCTTTTTCTTTTCTCTTTCTTTTTCCTTTCCTTTTCTCTTTCTTGATATATTGGAAGGCATAACAACATAGATCCATTCTCCCATTTGGAAGAAATTAGTCAGACCTGAGGAACTACTGCCATTTGATGGGATACTAATTCATCAATCCTTCACACTTTTCACTGCTTATTATTCTTACAAACTGCCATTTTCAAGATAACAGGAAATGTCAGTGCTACGGGAGAAATCGGTTGCTATGTGATTTGGTGAAGTAAGAAGATCAATAAAAATGCAAAAACATGATGGAGAAAGGGAGACTTAGGCCATCTTAAGGGATGATCAGAATTTCAAAAGACTGAGCTGGAAAAAAACATTCTCTATAGAGGAATCAGTGTAAGACTGGGTCTGAAGATAGAAAAGTGCTGGCAGTGTAGGTACAGATACAAAAACTGAAAATGGGGGTGTTTCGGGGGGCGGATGGTGGCGTCGTCAGTTGAGGATACATGCTTATCATGCACAAGGACCTGGGAAAGCTTCACAAGCAACGGAACTGTGCTGCAGCTCTCTCTTTCTCCCTCTCTCTTCCTCCATCACTCCTTCCTTCCCTCCCTCATTATTTTCTCGTCCCTTCTCAATTTATCTCTATCCTATCAAATAAAAACAGTTTATTTAATGGGGATGCTTTAGATGAGTTTGATGAGTCTGTTTCTCTGATATTCTTTGTGACACATTAATTGACAATATGATTCTATTCCAAAAGGAACGTGACATGAAATATAGAAAAATCTGACATGGGACAAGATTATTTTTAGAGTCCTTTCAGTAATAAAGGGCACAAACGTATTCCTTTGCACCACACACAGACAAAAATGTTTTATTTTTTTCTTCCGGACATTCAAAAACAATGCCGATTCATTATCAAACACCTGCAAAGTATAAGCTAAGTGCGAAAATAAAAATCACAAGTATTTTGTGGCGTTACTTTTTTGATTATTGTTTATTATTACGTGTAAATAAGTGTGAATTTATATATAATAGTATATATTTTGATAAATATATGTATGTGTTTGCATCCTCCTTTACTGACTCATTACCTGCTTATTCTCATCTAACAGTGGAAATTCCCAAATGTTAAACCTTTTTACAACATTTTTAAAATGGCCATGACTTTTAATTTATGAGTGTACTGCAATTCACTTAATTAGATTTTTAGTTGTTGTCCGCTCAGTGTTTCCCATGTTTTATTACTACAATAAGTGTTGTAATTTCATTTATTTATAGCTACATAGATCAATATCTTCATAGAGCTATCATAGTGGAATATATAAATTATTTCTATATGAGAGATTTTTATAATTTGAATTCCTTAATCATAAAGAAGATTATCATCATCATCACTGTAGCACTGGTCCTTGTACATGTGTAATTTCACTTCTTTGGACTGAAATTTTAATTCTTTCTTATTTCAGATTAGAGATAAAGGAGACAGACAGGAGGTAGGGGTTGAGGGGAGAGAGGGAGACATTGGAACACAGAGAAAACACAGAGAAGAGTTGTAACATCACAAATGGTGCAGACCACCTGACTGAGTATCTGTCAAATATTTTGTAAGAAAGGAGATGATGATTTAAAGAAAACTTCTATGAAAAGTAAAAACTCAGAATTAATGTTCCTTGAGATTATCACTGATTCTTTGTTTTTTGTTTTTCTAGGAAAGACTTTTTTTTTCTGGTTTTAATTTTAGAATAATAACTGTCAATCAGAACTCTTTGTGTCTTTTTGAAAATTGTTCTTTTAGAAATTATATAAAATACTAGTAAAACTTGTATATCTCTTATCAATGTCTTGAGTGAATTGATGTTGAAATTGATCGGGCCACCATTATCTACTTTATATAATAGGAATACTTATTTCTCTATGTGTCACATGTTTTTTTTTTATCATCTTTAGCCACTTATTGCTATAACATACCATTTATCCCTATTGCAAGACATAACATCCCAACATTTCAGTTAACTAGGAAAGAACTAACATTGCTTCTTGGGAAAGTGAGGAAGCTTAAGCCTGAAGTCATCAAGTCTTGAAGCAAAATATTCAAAACTTGTGATATTTTTGTTGTTATTCTATATCAGACATCCAGACCTGTCTTCTTATTTTGGTTTCTAGGATTTGGGCATAGCAGAGATACTCAGGTAATACATGTGTGTCTGTGGGGAGGGATGTTAGGAAGGTGTTACGAGAATACATACGCTATGAAACCACTCTTGTAGATGGGATCTGGGGTAGCACTACAGATTGCCTCTCTATTGGTCTCTGTTTCACAAACTTTGAGATCCCCACACTTAACATTTTTTTTTTACTCCTTGTGATAACAGCAGTCTTTTTAGTCAACATTTATTCAATAAAATGATCTATTTAAAAAATATGCTTGTTCCAGGAGTTGTGCCACAAACAAAAGAAGCATGAGGACCTCAAGCCACCTAAAGTAATAACTCGCAGTATAACTGTGGTGTTGGCTATTCAGTTAACTTCATAGCTATTTGCTGAAATTTATTAGCACTTAAAGTTTCCTTTATCAAAGCAGATTTTTAGAAGCAGACTTATACGCTGAAATAAAATAAAGGTGTTAGAGGCTTTTAATATGAATTGTTACTAAAAGATTGTTTCAATTTTTTTTTTTTGCTTTTATCAGTGGCATATGTGAGAGGTCCTGTCTACCATACTTTCACATAATTGAATAGCAGAGATTTTAAATGTCTCACTATACTAGGAACAGTGTTTTCTCATGGTTTTCATTGCTAATGATTTATTATCTTATTAGATCTGCTATTGTTGCTGTGAGAAAGCTATTGAGAGCCCAAGTGGACCCGGATAGAAAAATGAAGCACTTGACTTTCAGTTCTCACCAGTTGACATGCTGATGTAATGAGTGCCTATGTCTCCTCTAGCCTTCCTACACGGAATTTGACATCAGTGGCAATGTCCTCGCTCTGATCTTCAACCAAGGCATGATCTGGTACGTCAGCCACTGGACAGCTTAGTATTTATAGGAGCACCCCCCTCATGAGCATTATTGTATAATTCACTGCAACCTGGTATCAGAAGTGAGCATTAGCTGAGTTTCATTCAACTTTTTCCTGTGCAAAGTAAATGGTTATGAAAACTTACCCCCCTGTATTTTAAATCTTGATCCTTAGGGCTGTATTGCAGAACATTACTTTACCAAATAATGGGAATCCATGTTCTGCTTGATAAATAATTTGAAGATGTGTGTGTGTGTGTGTGTGTGTGTACACACACACACACACACATAATTTCTTTTCTATGACACTGGAATCTAACAGCAAATCAGTAATGATCATGTTAACACATGTTATATATGAAATACATTACTTTTCTGTTTAACTGATACTATTTTGTAATCACTATTGAATATATTTATTTTATTTATTTATTTAATAGGAGAGATACACAGAGAAAGACCAGAGTACTGCTCAGCTCTGGATTATGGTGGTTCTGGAGATTAAACCTGGAAATTAAGAACCTCAGACATGAACATCCCTTTTGTATAACCATTATGCTATTTCCCCAGACCTGAATATATCCATGTAATATATAAAACTTATAACAACTTTTACAAATAATGTCTTTTCAGATCTGGTAGTTTTTAGAGATGAAACACATTCTAGGAAGGTCAAGTTAAAATAGATTTTTATTTTGTAACTTCTTTCACAAGTGCCTGGTACTTAACAACTATTTCCTTTGATATGCAAAGGCTTGTCATGTCTGTTATTGAATGAAAGCACTCTCGCTGCAGATCCTGACAGGTTAAGATGAGTTGATACTGTAGAAAACATTTTTTTGAGTTTAAAAATTGAATCACAGTGTGAGCTTCATCTGGGGACCATGTGTCTTAGAAATCTGTCAGTCCTCACCAAGAACATTCATACCCACACATAGTTAAATCAAGCATCTTTATCCTACTGACAAATGTCTAATAGGATGTTGTGCCACAAACCACACTATTGCCCTGTGCTCAAGTACTATTAACTGGATGCAAGAGAAACACACACTTTTCAATGACTAAATTCCTTCAACTGTAGTTGACCTGCATTATGAAATGCTGTAAGACTGAACTCATCAATAACATCTTGCCATGGAACAGTCATAGGAACTTTCAAGTTCCTATGCCTCATTACGTCAGACAATCAGAAGGCAATACCATAAAAATACGGTTGTGTGGGTTGGTACACCTAACAGAGCACACACATCATAGTGCAGTACAATGACCAGAGTTTAAGCCCCCTGTTGCCATATGCCCAGGAAAAACTTTAAGAGTGGTCGAACAGTGCTTCAGCTCTCTCTCTCTCCTCTCTCTCTCTCCCCCTCCTTTCCTCCTTCTCTCCATTCCTTCCTCCCTCCTCTCAATTTCTCCCTGTCTATATCCAACATAAATAGACAAAAATCTCTCCCCCCATCTGTCTTCCTCCATCCCTCCCTTTCTCCTCTCAATTTTTTCCCGTCTATATCTAAAATAAATAGACAAAAATGTTATTGTCTCCTTTGTCAGGTGTGTTAAAAATGTAATTCCTGTCACCTCACTTGCTGAGCTGTGAACATTATGGTTTATGTGTCCTGAGAATTGTTAAGAAGTTTAACTTAAGCATTTATTCTCCAAGCAAGGAATAAAGTGAACATGGCCCAATATGTATGTGACTGACGAGAGAGAGAGAGAGAGAGAGAGAGAGAGAGAGACTGGAACAGCTTTTCTGCATTCTGAATCTTTCATTTCCTGGAAGGAAGTCTGTTGTTATCGCAGGAAATAGCTAACACTGCTATTGAAGTAATGAGAAGCCAGTACCTTTTATAAGTTTTTAAAACTCACTGACTCTTACACAGGGTGCCATAAATCCCTCAGGCCTGGTGAGTACCATTTGTGCAGACATATGCCACAGGTCTATTTCTTGTTTTTTCAGAGTTAAGACAGCAGATTAGTCTAGAAACTTATGTTCATTGTCAAAAAAAAAAAAAAAAAAATGAAAGAAAGAGAAAGGAAGAAGCATTTTAATGACTGCTTTTACTGGTGTAGTTTTGCAACTAATTATTCTACTACAGCTCATATTATTTAGAATGTTTAAAATACCTAAAAGTCTTAAGATCTAAAAATTCCTCTCACATAAAATTTCTGCAGTATCATTGCACTGTCACTTTCTGTTCTTAAAAAAACTGGCCAAGTCTTGCTTCTGGTTCATGTCAATAAGATTTTGAAGATTTTAGAAAATGATTGTAACTTTCTCCCACTCTCTTCTTTCTTTTACATGTACAAAGGTCCTCACCCACTTTTCAGATTTTCAGAAAAAAAATAGGAATAGGTGGTGTTCACCCTCAGGTCAATTCTTTGTCTGAATACTATTTTCTTAACTCCCAGGGATTTAATGAAGGGGTGGAGATGGGGGAATGTGTAAGACATGTTTGTTGGACTTCTGCTAAAAAAAGGTTCTCATACACTTACAAATGTGGCAAGCATATCCATATTCTGTGAGAGATATGTGAATTTGATAATTTTCCTACAGAAAAAAAATCACAAAAGTTTGTGGATTTTGTGTTCAGTTTTACCAGTTAGTGACTAAATGTTTCTTTATTGAACATTGGAGGCTATGCTGATGCTTCTTAAAAAAAAACAAAATCAAATATTTATAGGCAAAACCCATTTCTTTATAAATTGACTGAAGTGATCTCTATGCTTTTAATTTAAATATTTACTTTTAGAATTAAAATCTGAGTTTATTGTATTTTAAATTATAAAAGCATTGTTTTCCTAATGTATCAGAATAGAGAGGCAGAGAACACACTACAAGAAAGGAAAACATGGATTTGGGGCATTTCTCCAACAACCTCACATTGTTACCTTCCCACCAGTCTTGTCACCTATTGCTATCTTATTTTCTCAGTTGATCAACTGTGAATACTTTACCTTGACATGTCACTGGAGTCTTAAGTGGAATGAAAGAAAGGAAGCTTTCATTTGCTTTGATCATCTTGCAAGAAAAGCACTTTCTGAAGCTGGGGTATTGCAGGGATCTTTCACTGGCAGATGATGGGATCGAGTCCAGGCAGAGGGCTTAGTGAGCTGATCAGATCAGTGAGTCATGAGCAAAGATGGGATAAGAGCAAAGGTTCAGACATCGGTGTCCCAGGCAGTGTTTGTTTCTCTAGGTTATGGTTTCTTGAGCCATTTCATTCAAATATCTAGGTACTACCAATTTCTTTTCTTTTCTTTTAATTTACTTATTTATAAAATGGAAACACTGACAAGACCATAGGATAAGAGGGGTACAATTCCCACCACCAAAGCTCCGTATCCCATCCCCTTCCCTGATAGTTTTCCTATTCATTAACCCTGTGGGAGTATGGACCCAGGGTCATTAAAGGGTGCAGAAGGTGGAAGGTTTGGCTTCTGTAATTGCTTCCCTGCTGAACATGGGCGTTGACAGGTCCATCCATTCCCTAGTGTCTCTCTTTCCCTAGTGGGGTAAGGCTCTGAGGAAGCAGAGCTCCAGGACACATTGGTGGGGTCATCTGTCCATGGGAGTCTAGTTAGCATCATGGTAGCATCTGGAACCTGGGGGATGAAAAAGAGTTAACATATAAAGCCATATAAATTGTTGATTAATCATGAACCTAATAGCTGGAATATTGCAGATGAAGATTTGGGGTCTCCATTTTGGAAATAGCTAGTAGGTCTATTTTAGGTTTATTCCAAAGGGCCCATGACTTTATTGGTACTACCAATTTTTAAATTGATTTACTTTTGGATGCATGTACACAGGATATCTGGGTATACATGCACCCACACAAATTACACATGTGTGCATAGGTGCAAATTAAGCAAGTCTAAGTCTACAACTAGGAAAATAATTATTTCTTAGGGTGGATTAGATTGTATCATTGGCACAAATTTAAAACTCATTTCTTAGTGACTAACAAAAAGAAAAGATTATTTGTTATTTGGGGGCCAGACAGTGGCACACCTGGTTGAGTGCACACACGACAATGTGCAAGGACCCAGGTTCAAGCTCCTGGTCCTTACCTGCAGGGGGAAAGCTTCATGAGCGGTAAAGTAGAGCTACAGGTGTCTCCTGTCTCTCTACCTCTCTATCTTCACCTTCCCTCTCAATTTCTCTCTGTCTCTATATCCAACAATAAATAAATAAATAAAATTATTTTTTTGTTTTTTTCTTTTTTATTTATTTATTTATTTATTCCTTTTGTTGCCCTTGTTGTTTTGTTGTTGTAGTTATTATTGATGTCATTGTTGTTGTATAGGACAGAGAGAAATGGAGAGAGGAGGGGAAGACAGACAGGGGGAGAGAAAGACAGACACCTGCAGACCTGCTTCACCACCTGTGAAGTGACTCCCCTGCAGGTGGGGAGCTGGGGGCTCGAACCGGGATCCTTCCGCTGGTCCTTGTGCTTAGTGCCACCTGCGCTTAACCCGCTGCGCTACTGCCCGACTCCCAAAATTATTTTTTTAAAAAGGAAAATGAAGACTCTTTGTCATTTGTTTTATGTGGCCAGTGTGGGTTGGTAGAGAATTCTGGTTTTGCAAGTGCCTCCCCCTGCTTGAAGTCCTGTGTTCAAACCCTGGCATCACATGGGAACACCTTAGTACTAAGGAAAACTCCAAGGGTGAGGAAATGGTGCTGTGACCTCTCCATCTCTCTCTCTCTCTCTCTCTCTCTCTCTTTCTTTCTCTCCCTCCCTCCCTCCCTCTTTCTCTCTTTCCACCTGGGAATAGTGGGAATACACATTAGATGTAGAGTACTCAGTTTTAATTTTTTTCTCTTTCATTAAACAAAATTAATTTGGACAAAAGTAATCCAGATGGGCAGTATTTATATGGATGAATGAGTTCTGCACGTTTGTTTTCATTAAAGTAATGTCTGTCTACAAGACTGGATGACTTAGGGGCACAGTTGCACATTTTTTTCAGATTATGTGTAAGCACAGCTGCCACCAAGGTGCTGATCCTTTCCTGTCATTCACTGGGACCCACCTGTTGGGTAGTATGCCAGCTCCCCCTGGCTTCTGCTTAACCATATGCCTATATAGGGATTGATTTGATCCCATTCAAAGCTTTGGTCTATTTACATAAATCACTTTTACATTTACATAAAGCACCACACTCCCTCCAGGGCATTGGTGGTTTAGTGGCAGAATTCTCACCTGCTCCACCCCCTCTCCTTGTCACATCCTGATCCTCTCCTTGTCACACCCTGATCTTCCACCAGTTACTTTTTGCTCCACCCTCTCTATGTCACATCCTGTTTCCACCCTACTTGGAGAGTATAAAAACAGCTGCTCTTCTGATTAAAGACACTTGGAAATTGCTTTTCGGCTCTGAGAGTTCCAGAGTGTATCTCCTGCGAAGTTAGTGCAGCACGAGTTCCTGATCCCTCTCCCACGCAGCAGCCTAGATGGGCTCCAGTTGAGTTCTCTCCAACCCAGAGAGCACTAGCTCGGGAAGAAGCACCCTCAGGCTATCCCAGCACCCACCCACCTCAGCTTCTTCCCGTTCCTCCTTTGATGACCTCAGTTATGCATCACAGTCTCAGGGGTTGTTTTTGTGATTTTGTTCTCTTGCTTTGTTTCCTTATGTATCATCCATGAATGAGATCATCTGATCTGTGTCCTCTGGATTATTCCACTCAGCGTTTTCCATGCTTATAAATATGTATTTTTGCATATATTTTAATATATCCTCTCATCCCCCCTCTTTATGTATCTATCTATCTCTATATATGAACATCTCAAGATTTAACTTCGTAAATGTAAGGCTAGGTCTCTTTCTTTCTTATAGCTGAATGGTATTCTATTATGTATACATACCACATCTTATTAATGCCTTTTAAAATTGTATTCATTTATTTTTGAAAGGGAATAGAGAAACTGATGGGGGAGGGGAGATAGACAGGGAGAGAAACAGAAGTACAACAGCAGCACTACTTCACCACTTACGACATTTCTCCCCCGCAGGTGAGCACCAGGGTCTCAAAACAGGACCCTTGTACATGGTAACACGTACATTCAGGGGTGTGCCACAACCTGGTCACGGCAGGCATCTTATTCATCTACTTCTCTGTTGTTAGACACTTAAGTGTACATAACTTAACTCTTGTAAACAGTGCTACAGTGAACATAGCATCACACACGTTTCACTGAAATCAACACAGATTCAAGTGGCATTCTTTAAAGAAATAGAACAAACATACTGAAATCTATTTAGAGTCACAAAAGATCCTGGATTGACAAAGTAATGCTGGAAAGGGAAAAAAATGAAGAAATCATTCCCTGACTTCAAATTATACTATAAAGTATTATAATGAAAACTATATGGTATTAGAATGAAAGCAGACTTTCAGAAGAACGGAAAACAATTTAGTATAGAAACACCTCCTCACATATATGGAGAGTTAATTTATGATTTTAAAAGTAAATTTATTCGAAAAGTTCAAATTGTATATACATTAAAATATATAGAGAGGAATTCATTTAACTTTAGAAGTAGAGTAAATAAGAAAACATATATAGTGCACTTATTCTTCTGTACCTTAATTTTATTTGTGGTAGCAGATATAGTTTAATTTATATGAAAGGACTGAGGGTATGGTACAGTACCTATAGAAGATAGAAATAGATTACCAAATTTATTTATTTATATCATTTTTTAGTTATAGAGATGCAGATAGGAAGAAAGAAATAGAAAGAGAAAGAGGAGAAGGAAGGGAGGGAGGGAAGAAGAAAGGAAAGAAGGATGGAAGAAAGAAAGGAAGGAAGGATAAAGAAAAATAGGCAAAGGAGGAAGAAAGAATGAAAGCAAGGCATCAGTTTGCCGCTTGGCTTCAGTTGATGAAGGTACAAGGGGTGGGGGGTTGAATCCAGGACCTCAGAGCCTCAGGCAAAATTTTTTTTTTTGCATAACCCTTATGCCATGCCCCCCCCACTCCTACACAAGTTTTATTTATTTATTTAGGAATTGGAAATACTGACAAGACCATAGGATAAGAGGGGTACAATTCCACAAAATTCCCACCACCAGACCTCTGTATCCCATCCTCCCTTGCAAGCTTTCCTATTCCTTATCCCTCTGGGAACATCACAGGATCATTATGCGAGTTGTTTTTATTTTTTAAGGTTTAATCTAATTGAAATTGATAGTACAATTTCTGGTTTTGGCATATAAACATAATGTAAATTAAACAGGCTTCCTGTGAGTTTAAGTAGTAAAGGCACAAAATAAGCAAAACTCTCTTTTTCTTTCTAGGATGGGCTCCTTCTTTGCTCCCAGCCTTCCGGGTATCAACATCCTCCGACTTCACACATCCATGTACTTCCAGTGCTGGGCTGTGATGTGTTGCAATGTTCCTGAAGCCAGGGTTTTCAAAGCTTCCAGGTCAAACAACTTCTATCTCAGCATGCTGCTGCTCATTCTGTTTCTGTCCACCATGCCTGTGCTGTACATGATTGTCTCCCTGCCACCATCATTTGACTGTGGCCCCTTCAGGTACTCACCTTTGAAATCCATTTGGACATAGTCTTCAGTATCCTTTTTTTTAAAAAATATTATCTTTATTTATTTATTGGATAGAGACAGTCAGAAATTAGAGGGAAGAGAGACAGAGAGGGAGAGACACCTTCAGTACTGCTTCACCTCTTGCAAAAACTTCCCCCCACAGATGGGGACTGAGGGTTTGAACCCTGTTACTTGCGCAATGTAACATGTACACTCAGCCAGGTGCACCACCACCAGTCCCTAGGCTTGGACATTTCAATTGGACAGTTACTCATTGAGTGAGCCTCCCCGCCACTGTCCCCCCCCCCCCCCTCGTCCTCAACTCCTGCATGCCATTTTGGACTGTAGGAATGCACTCCTGTGAGTTGTTTTGCTCATTTTCTAAAATCTAGATTCATAGGCAAAGTCCATATGTTTTCTCCATTGGGAATAAAACAAAAAAGGAAAAACAATTTAATTCAGTTTAACTGCTTTAGACTCTGTCTAGGAACAAATAATTTGATATATTTCCACCCAAAGATAGTGAAGAGCCAAGTTTGATGCTGCTAGAGTGGATGTGAAGTTTTCCCAATACTAAGCATCACATCTGGACATCAAAAACCGGGGCTGCTTCTCATCTAGTTCACCAAGATGGAAAACAAACAAATAAACAAGCAAGTAAATGATGACCAGAAAAATAGCTCACTGGATAGTATGTTGTTTTGGTTCGAGTCTATCCCCCATTTCATTGAAGGGAACTTCAATGCTGTGATCTCTTTCATTCTCTACCTCTGCCTCTCTGTTTCTATTTAAAATTAATTAATTAATTAATTAATAAAAATGACTAAAGTACACAGCATATTACAGCCACAGACTATCTAGGAAATAATATAATTATTAGATTAAAGTGAATTAAAGGTCACACAGTTTTTAATCTCAAATACTAGATGGTAGTAAATATTATATGCATATATAATTTATTTATTTATTGACTGATAGGACAGAGAGAACTGAGAGGAGAAAAGGAGATAGAAATGGAGAGACAGAGAAATACTGATTCACTGCTCTGAAATGTTCCTCCTGCAGGTGGCAACCAGGAACTTGAACTTGAGTCTTGTACATGGAAACGTGTGAATGTATATGCTCAACTGGGTGCATGGCCCGGTTGGAACAGAAACAGAGAAGGAAAGAGATGTAATCAGAGAAAGAGAGAGGTAGAGAGAACAACACTGAATAACTAAAGTTCCCTTCAATATACTGGGACCCGGGGTTTGAACCTGGGTCACACACGTAACAAAGTAGCACTGAGTTATTTTGACAGCCCAGATTGTAAATATTAATAAGGGTGTTCTTTATACATGTCTCTCAGCTCTAAATAATAAGGTTAGATAATACAGGTCTGTAAGAGAGTCAAGAAACACCTTTGATCAAGTTGAAAATGTACTTCACTACAGTTTGTGAAACATATTAAGGCAGCAAGGTTCCCCAGAGTCATTCCCTAAAGAATCTGATAGGTGAGTCTACCTCAAGAACTCCCAAGAATTTCTGCATGTTAAATCACAGTAATCATCTGAGTTCTTTCTCCTTTTCAGTGAAGGAAGTGTGAATGTGAAAACCATATAAATGACAAGAATGCTTGACAATGGACATATATATTTTCCCCTTCATGCTGTCAGATCCATGCTGTTATATTAAAAAGACAGACAAGTATGGAAGAGGCATAGTGACTCTAATAATGGTCTGAATTATTATTGCTTTACCAACACCACCAAAAATAATTAACTAGCTAATAACTTTAGGAAAAAACGGCAACACTGCTGTCATAGTTAGGAAAACATGTTGACAAATCTGGTTCAATCCCTCCTTCCCAAGTGGGCTGAACTATTAAGTAATGCAGACAGTGACATCTGGAGGCTGGCTTTGAAATTGCAGTCTTGGAAGGAGATTGGTTTTCATAAAGCATCAGCTGTCAGTTCATTTCAAATTATGTTTTAAGATGGAAACATAAAAATTAAACCCCAATGTTATATTAGTATTATAGAAACCTTTAATCTGATACAATTTGGTGATAAAAACCTAATGTCTTTTCTGAAAATTACATCTTTTAATAGTAGGACCTATGCATATATACAAAGAAAACTTGGCATCTCAGATATTATTTATTTGCAGCTAGGGATATCTCTGGGGATCCTGCCTGTGTAGCAGATGTGCCTGTATGACAAATTCATTGCTCCCAGTGGCCTTTTGTCTTCTTATTGTTGACAAAGACAGAGAGAAATTGAGAGGGAAGGAGGGGGAAAAATACTTCAAGCACTGTTTTACTGCTTGTGAAGCTTCTCCCATGCTGGTGGGAACTGAGGCTTTGAACCTAGAACCTTACACATAGTAATATGTGAACTCTGCATGTGCATCATTCACCAGTCCATGAAAAACATTACTTTGTACTTGTTGCAGACTAAATTAAGACAGCCATTATGTTCTCTTTTTTTTTTTTGCTAATTTATAGGACTGATTCTTATGTTAATAGGTTAAGAACAAATTCATTAAATGATTTTTAATTTAAAGTTATAGATAACTAGATAAAAGAGCACTATTCAGCTCAATTCTGGATTATGGTGGCACTAGGATCTCAGAGCTGTAAGTATGAATGTCTTTTTCATAACCAGTATGCTGTCTCCTCATTCCAAAGAGGATTTTTTTCTTTAGTTATTTTTATTGCCACTAGGGTTATCACTGGGGTTATTGCACTACAAACTCATCACTCCCCATGGCCACTTTTTCCTTTTTTTTCCTTCCTATTTTATTTGATAGGACATAGAGAAATTGAGAGAAGAGTGAGAGAGAAAAAGAGACACTTGTAGACTTGCTTTACTGTTCATGAAGCGTCTCCCTTGCAGGCAGGATTCCCAAGGTCCTTCTACATGGTAACCTGTGTACTCAGTTGGGTGTGCTATTGCCTTCTCCCAAGCAGGACTTTTTTTTTTAAGTTTCTATTTTTTAACTTATTTATTTTAAATTTATTTATTTCCTTTTGTTGCCCTATTTATTGTTGTAGTTATTATTGTTGTCAGATAGGACAGAGAGAAATGGAGAGAGGAGGGGAAGACAGAGAGGGGGAGAGAAAGACACCTGCAGACTTGCTTCACCGCCTGTGAAGTGACTCCCCTGCAGGTGGGGAGCCAGGAGCTTGAACCGGGATCCTTCCGCCGGTCCTTGTGCTTGATGCCACATGTGCTTAACTGGCTGCACTACCACCCGACTCCCTTAAGTTTCTCTTTATTAATGAGAACTAGAACATCATTCTGGAACATGTAGTATCAGGGATTGAACTCAGGACTTCATGCTTGAGAGGCAGCAGGAGGGTCAGGGGTCTTGAAGGCAACCTCCCAGGTGGGTCAGGAGTCGGCAAGGGAGAACAGATAGACACCACACTCTATTGGAGGGTGAATCTGGACTCGTTTTAATAGTGAAACTGCATTAGCTTTTATACTTTTTTCAGGTTACATTCAGGTTGCTTAAGCAACCAGCTCATAAAGAAGTAACAATAGTCTTGTGGCTTTGGCAAGGTACATGTTATTCCCCTATAACTGTAAAGAATGGGTACAATACTTTGTATCGTTCTGTTCCCAGGGGAGGTCATACCCAGAATTGTTTTAGACTTTTGCTGAGGGTTATCTCTACCATTAATCTTCTATGGGGGCATACAGATCTTTGCCTAGTTGTGGACCACTGCTCATCTAGGTCTGGTACAGTTTAACTATTAATCTTTCTTTGTTTCAATATGTCAACTTGTACCTGGGAGGCCTCAATCTCTGTATTGTTTCTATGAGGGGCAAGTCATAACATGACTTGTTTTGTCCGTCTATGTTGACCTACCTCCACTTTCATAATGTAACTTTCAAATATGCTCCTGTGTAAGGGAGAGGGGGTGCTTCTGACTCTCCATTCCCACCAGGCACTGCCAAAGCATTATTAATCAATTGTGACAGTATAATTGTTTGTAGCAATAATGGGGGGAGAATGTGTCGACCCATTCCCGTCCTTCTGCCCAGCTTCTTTGAAATGTGAATGCAGGTCCAGAGGAGATGACTTTGTCAGTCTCTCTGGTGGTCGTGATGGGGCGGCGCACTTTATCCACTGTGCCATTTCCTAGACCACAGTGTTCTTCACATTTTATTTCTTAATGATGGAATTAAGCTGGTTTACATTAGGTCCTTTCCAAAAGTAATACAAAAAGAGAAGGCACTAGTCGACTAGTCCACTGTGGTTACCTATTAATAGTTTTGATGGAAGAGGACTAGCAGAAAATGAGAATGCGACTGTATCATGGAAAGAGATTTTGGATTCTTTGTGGATATTTTTCCTGTTAAGCTATTTCTTATTCACATTCCAAGGCATTTTCAAAAAGCAAGTGCACTATTTATTCATCCCAAAGAAAACCTTCTCCTACAAGGACAGCTGGTGAAAGGATCGACTTGCACTCAGTTTTAGAATCTATTTCAGTAGAAATTTTAGAAATACAACTTAAAAAATATTCTCCTAATGCTGTGCTTCATTTTATGTTTTGACTGTATTTCTGTAGCAATGATATTGCTCATTTCCGAGTCACATGTTGACAATATGAGGCCAGAGCATCAAAAACTGTGGTTAAACATCAGATTCCTTATCTGAAAGAGAATGTAGAAGGTGTTTGAGGATGATTTCTACCTTTTTTTTCTTTTCTCTCTAACCATGATTTCCTCATATATTTTAAATAAACATCTCTTCTTTTCTCCCCTCAGTGGTAAAAACAGGATGTTTGAGGTAATTGGCGAAACACTGGAGCATGATTTTCCAAGCTGGATGGCAAAGATCCTGAGACAGCTTTCTAACCCTGGCCTGGTCATCGCTGTCATTTTGGTTATGGTGTATGTGCACTCCTCTTCCTGTGAACAGCTGTTATAATGTCCTGTCTGACTCCTCTGAAGTTTTAGTTTTGTTTTTTTTTTAATTTTATTTTTTTATTAGTGATTTAATATTGATTCACAAACTTGTCAAGTTCCACATTGTTCCCACCATCAGAGTTCTGTGTCTCTGTTCCCTCCATTGGAAACTGTAGTGGTTCTTCCAAGATCACAGATATGGGTTGACTATTATGCCTCTGATTAGCTATCTATATTTATATATACTTGCCCATTTTTTCCTTTGTTCTTGCCTCCTCTTCCTTTCTAAGTTTCACCTACTACTTCTGAATGTGCTTCCTTTTTCTTTTCCTCTTCTTTCTCCAGGGTTTGATGGAATTGGAATTCAGAGTCCTCTGGTCAGTGAGGCCAAGAAATTTCATGTTTTTCAGCTTTCTAATTTTCCTCAAGGGCTGTGCTGTGACCCAATTGAATTCAGTGCTGATTGCACGGTATTGAGGGGCTAAAATCCATGAGCCATATTCTTATCCTATTGAATGCAGTTCATAGTCATCTGCATCGGTCTTTGCTTGCCCAGGATTGTAAGATTTGTTCCCCCGTAACCAAGATAACTAGTAGTAAACAACCAAAGGAAGGGAAATACACATCTTAAGTGCTAAATCTAATCAGTGTTTTGAGTCTCCCCCCCTTCCCAGCTCCCATCTCTCATTCCATAAAGTAGATGGCTGTGAACACACAGAAATGGTACCTATCGGGACCTATAGGGTATGTTTTGGGGACTTAGGAGGTAAGGGATCTTAAAATCACCCTGCCTGTTCCTAGAAGGCTATCAATAACCTTATCAACAATAATCAACCAGAGAACTAGAAAGATTTTGGAAATGTCACTTAAGTCTATCCCTTCAAAGGCAGAAGTGATGTTCACGGAAAACTTGGGAAGGAGGTTGTGTTCCCAGATTACTTGTATTCTTTTGCCACCAGCTTTTTTTACTTGGGTTCAGTGCATGTAAACCAAATCTACTGATCCTAGAAGCTATTTCCTCCACTCCTTTCTTTCTTGTTTTGATAAAGACAGAGAGAAATTAAGGAGGAATGAGGAGATAGAGAAGGAGAGAAACACACCTGTAGCACTGCTTTACCACGCATGAAACTTCACCCCTCTAGGTAGGGACCAGGGGCTTGAAACTTGGTCCTTGTGCAATCCACATCATCCTTTCTCAGTAGAAAGCCCATCAACTGCCCTCAAGGATACATTAGAAATAAAGCTGATACAAAGGGCTCAATTTGCCTAAATAATAGTAAACAAGTAGGTGATGCCAGAAAGTGAAGTCTCAGCAGTTTGGAATAAATGAACAGAGGTATGGATTGAGTTGTAATTATTGCAAGATCATGGTCTCTGGTGTTATCTCTACTCTTCTCTCCTCTTCTCTTCTCTTCTCTTCTCTTCAGTTTTACAAACTAAGAACCTACTTAGGGGAGTGAAATGATTTTTCCTTAGGTAATATTACAGCAGACTGATGATAGGACTGACAGCAAATCCCATGTTCACTTCTTTACAAAAGGACACCTTCAACTTCCCAGATGGAGCACTAATTGCCCACAGCAAAAATAAGAAGGAAAAATAGATTACTACAGAACCTTGACTATGGAGTGACATTAAGAATCTAATAGCAAATCCTTGGTGTGCCTTTGTTAGAAAATGACGATTAAAAGCAGAATGTCTCACCAGATGGCCCTGGAAATAATCTTTGTTTTTATTGTTCATGAAATAATGGCTTCTGAGAGTATCAGAAGCCTCCTGTGACCATTTAAGTGTTAAGACCTTTTGATAACATAAATGAAATTTCCTTTGAAAGACACACACACACACACTACCTTAATTTTGTTCTTAAATTATTGTTTCATTAGAGACACATATTTGTAAGCACAGGGAAATATGGTTCTAATGCTATTAATAAAATAATTTTAATTTAATTTTAATTAATTTATTTGTTATGAGAGAGAGAGAGGAACTGAGAAGAGAGAGAGAGAGATAGAGGGAAAGTGACAGAGAAAAAACTGCAGCCCTACTTCACCACTCATAAAGCTTTCCTCCAGCAGGTGGGGACTAGGGGCTTGAACCTGGGTCCTGGAACATTGTAATGTGTGTGCTCAACCAGGTACACCATAGCCTGGCCTCTAATAAAAAATATTTCATAAGCTATTTGGGGAACATGAAAGAGGAATGAACACTGCCTTTTGGTAGGTGCTATGCGTGTGTTTACAGGTATAATTTCCCCAATAACCTTAAGAATTAGGCTTCAGGACTGAGGAGATAGCATAATGGTTATGCAGAAGAATTAGGCTTCATTAATATTATTGTAGTACATGAAAGATCTTCCTGCTATCAGATAGCTAATACACGCATTCAAAGCCATATCTTTTTATTTTCTCCCTCTCATTCTTCCTTCTCATTTATAGAATTAGGCACTAAGTTTAGGATAAATTTGAAGGAAGTTACTTGTCCAGGGTTTATATATATTTTCCTTTTATTGCCACCAGGGTTGCTGCTACGGTTCAGTGGCTGCACAATCAGTTCATTGCTCCTGGCATGTGTTTTTTCCACTATTGTCTTTTCCCCTTCATTTGATATGACAGAGATAAATTGAGGAGTGGGAGACAGGGAGAAAGAAAGAGAGAGATGCCTACAACACTGCTTCCCCCCCTGCAGGTAGAGGTCAGGGGCTTGAACCTGGGTCCTTTCCTATGTAAAGTTTGCACTCAACTAGATACCACCATCCAGCCCCCTTATACTTTTTCTTTTTTTAAATTTTAAATATTTATTTATTTTCCTTTTTGTTGCCCTTACTGTTTTATTGTTGTAGTTATTATTGTTGTTCTTGATATCATCATTGTTGGATTAACAGAGAGAAATGGAGAGAGGAGGGGAAGACAGAAAGGGGGAGAGAAAGACAGACACCTGCAGTCCTGCTTAACTGCCCTGCAGGTGGGGAGCGCAGGGCTCCCAGGGTTCTTACACTGATCCTTGCACTTTGCGCCATGTGCGCTTAACCTGCTGCGCTACCGCCTGACTCCCTATGCTTTTTTTTTTAAAGGCAAATAATAGCTATTTTTAAGTTTCGTGTGTATTGAGACAAAATTGAGGATGTTATATAAATACTTACACAAACATTAAATAAAATGAAAACTACTCTTCATTTACGGACTGTACAAACCAGTTGTGAAGTCAGTTTGATCACAGAGACCATAATTTGCTGACTCTGATAGAGACGTACTAGGAGAAAGACGGTGTTATACTGGGATAAAGATATGGTCAGCAAGATTGACGGTAGTGCTGAGAATCTGCTTTAAAAATTCCTTATTTTACTTCATCACTAATTTTATTATTACAATACTATTATTTTAAATTTATTATTTGTTTTCATTTTATTTAATTTGTTAGGACAGAGAGAAATTGATGAGGAAAGCTGGATAGAGAAGGAAGACAGAGACACCTGCAACTACTTCGCCACTTGTGAAGCTTTTCCCCTTACAGGTGGGGACCAGGGACTTGAACCAGGGTCCTCGAGCATGGTGACATGTGCACTTAACGAGCTATGCCACCAGCTGGCCCACTAATTTTATTTTTCAAGTCCTGAAGGTTCATTCCCTCTTTTGTGGGACTTATATAACTGGCCTGGCTTTTTATTACTTTTAATTAGTGACTGTTTTATGTTGTAAGCATTTTTAGTTTCCTTGATGCATCATATTAATTCAGAGTGGATGGCTTTTGGTATCTAAGTGAAATTCAGGATAGGTTTCTGCAGGCGGTTTATTCCTCTAGAAAGTAAAAAATTATTTACAAGGAATCCTCTACGGTGCACTATTAGGCAGAAAAAATGTTGATGTATCAATAATTCCAGAACAACCATTTTTCTAAGGAAGTCTTAAAATGCTTGCACATGCAGACACACACACACACACACACACACACACACACACACACACACACACCATGCCCCACATATACAATGAGCATATACATGTATGTTGCTCATTTATTTCGTATCAAGTATTGCACAAAATTCTTTCATGCATGTGATTTTATTTAAACAGTAGTCTCTCATAGAAGAATCAAAAACAAAATCTAGAGTATGTAAGTAGTTGCACTGTTAGCAGAAGATAATGCCTAATGAATAAAAGCTGGCAAGCGGGTAAGAAGAGGATATGCATTTAGTATCCAGTTACTTGCAACAAAGAGCAATGCCAGTCACTTTTTTTTGTCTTTCATTTTATTGCACCTTTTACCTGATTTCTCTAGCTTTAAATTGAGATGAACATATTTCTGTACAACTGTTTAGCAGCCATTTGCTCTTTCTAGAAATGTGACTATCACATCATCTTCTTTCTTTCTCTGAGTATTTGTCTTTTCAATCCGTATGTTAAGCGACATAGAATAGAAACTGGCTTAACATTGACTTTATTATGAATATTCTATGAGTTGGTTAATAAAAATTCAAAGAATCTTGAGGAACTATATATATGGAGAGAGACTATAAAAAGATTCCTATTTTTCTTTCTTTTTAATGCGTTTACTTACTATATTTGACAAGACAGAGAAAAACTGAGAGAGGGAAGGAGAGAGAGACAGAGGAAGGAGAGACACTCACAGCACTGCTTAACCACTCATGAAATTCCTTGCCCTGTAGCTGGGGACCGTGAGCTTGAACCTGGATCCTTGCACTTGGTAACATGTGCATTCAACTAGGTACATCACCACCCAGTCCTGCTTCCTGTTTTTCTATGAAAACATGTCATGACTTTTCCAACAAATATAAATATATATATATGTATATACATATGTGTGTATTTATGCATATATAATATATATATATATGTATTTTTTAGTTTGGCCATCTACTATCTCAATGCTACTGCAAAGGGCCAGAAAGCAGCAAATCTGGATCTTATAAAGAAGATGAAACAGGTACAACATAATTCATCTCATAAAAATAATTGTCTGTCTTAGTATAAAGTATTAGAAAACATCAGGAAATCTCATGGTTTTCTCTCTTTCTCTTTTAATTGTATAGCAAGCTTTGGAAAACAAGATGCGCAACAAAAAAATGGCAGCTGCCCGAGCAGGTTGGACATATGTTTTTGTCTGTGCTCCCCCCGCCCCCCTAAGGAATAATAATTTAGTTTCTCTCTCAGTGGTGCATTTGATGATTAGTGACACGATTGCCCTATGCAATTAATAATCCATCTTTTGGATGCTCTCTGGCACCCAGTATGAGCAGTTTAATTATTTCACAGTGGGAGAAAGAAAAACGAAACAAAACCAAACCCAGAAATGTAAGCTTAGTAGTGACAATATGCAGTGTTAGTGGTTTCACTAGCACTAGCAGTAGCAGTGGCTTTGATGGAAAGTGAAAAAAATCCACAAAATGATACAGAGAACAGATATAAATGCAGAATCTCTCCTGTTCATTTAGACTATTTTTTTTAACACTGAAGGTTATAAATGCAAGATTCTCAATACTATTGATAAGTGCAGTTATCAACATCATTCATCTCTGTCTTTTTAGCTTCCTTAACTTATGAAATATTAAGGGGCCAGGTGGTGGTACCTTACATGAATGTTGAACACAGACAATACTATGTACAGAACCTGGGTACGTTCTCCAAGTCCCTGTCTGCAGGGGAGAAACTTCACAAGCAGTGGAGCAGGGCTACAGGCTCTGTTTCCCCTTTTCTATTTCTCCCTTCCACTCTTAAATTTGCTTCTGTCTCTATCCAGAAATAAATAAATACTTTTTTTGGATTTTTTTTTCTTTATTGGATGGACTAATGGTTTATAGTTGATAGTAAAATACAGTAGTTCGTACACGTGTAAAATTTCTGTTTTCCACAGAGCAATTCAACTCCCTCTAGGTCATCATGTTCCAGGACCTGAACCCTCTTCCCAATCCAGACTATTTTACTTAGGTGAAATAGACAATAAAAATAATTTTAAAACAGTTCTTAGAAAAATATTAGAATGAAATGACTTTCTAGAATTACTAAGATTTTTTTTTTTTGGCTTTAGGTAAAAAAGTGCTACATAAGTCATATCTGACTGTCCTCTCACTCCTAACCCTGCAATTCTTTATGAATGATCCCCCCTCACCTCTGTGTAAAATTTGTGGTATTGGTGTTGGTGGTATTGGGAGTAGTAAACAGTAAATGAACAGAGGAGTTGGATGTACGGTTTCAGGTTAGTTATGCCCCAAGTTTAGGAGCTCATTTCTCTGTGGTTCTAGTAGCACTACTATTCTGCCATATTTTCTTTTTTTTTTAAGTTTTTTTTTAATATTTATTTTATTTATTTATTCCCTTTTGTTGTCCTTGTTTTATTCTTGTAGCTATTATTGTTGTTGTTGTTGGATAGGACAGAAAGAAATGGAGAGAGGAGGGGAAGACAGAGAGGGGGAGAGAAAGACAGACACCTGCAGACCTGCTTCACCTCCTGTGAAGCGACTCCCCTGCAGGTAGGGAGCTGGGGTTCGAACCGGGATCCTTATGCCGGTCCTTGTGCTTTGCGCCACCTGCGTTTAACCCGCTGCGCTACAGCCCGACTCCCCTCTGCCATATTTTCTTATCTCTAAAACCACAGTAACAGATATAGTAACTTTCCATGCTACGTCCTTAGATTATAATAACCAAAGGAATAGAAATGTGAATTTTAAAGATCTGACACACTTTTGGGATGACTAAATGGTTTTATTGACAAATAAAATAGTGATATATTGGGAATCGGGAAGTAGCGCAAGAGTGGTGCCACGAGCAAGGAGCAAGAGCAAGCCCCGGCTCCTCACCTGCAGGGAAGTTGCTTCACAGGTGGTGAAGCAGGTCTGCAGGTGTCTGTCTTCCCCTCCTCTCTCCATTTTTCTCTGTCCTATCTAAAAAAAAAAAAAAAAGAATGGTGATATATTTAAAGAGTACATTATAAATTGATGTAGATCTTTCAAATTCTTCCACAGGATTTATTAACACATCAAACACATTATCCTCTCACATATTTACTACCTTTTTGTTTAGAACATAATCTCTACTACCTTAGTAAATACCACTATATAATATAGTGGTATTTACTTGTTAATTGTAGTTGCCATGCTATATATCACATACTCAAATCTTATTTGTCTTATAATAGAAGGTTTGTACTATTTGGCCAAATATTCACTATTTATTACACTCACAACCTCAGTTCCCAAACTTTTCTTTCTTTTTTTTTTAGTTTTTAAAACCCTTATTATTTTTTTTAATTTTTATTTATAAAAAGGGAACACTGACAAAAACATAGGATAAGAGGGGTACAACTCCATACAATTCCCACCACCAGAACTCCATATCCCATCCTCTCCCCTGGTAGCTTTCCTATTCTTTAACCCTCTGGGAGTATGGACCCACGATGATTATGGGGTGCAGAAGGTGGAAGGTCTGGCTTTTGTAAGTTTCTTGCCTCCCCACTGAACATGGGCATTGACGAGTTGATCCATATTCCCAGTCTGTCTCTTTCCCTAGTGGAACAGGGCTCTGGGGAAGTGATGCTTCAGGGCACATTGGTGGGGTCGTCTGCCCAGGGAAGTCCGGTTGGCATCGTGTTAGCATCTGGAACCTGGTGGCCTCTCCAAGAATCCCAGGTTGAATCAGCTTCCATTCAGAGCTCACACCAGGTGTTGTCTCCAAGCCGCCATCTTGGCTGTTCCCAACTTTTTCTACTGTTTCTATCACTTTGATATTTTTTAAAAATTCACATATAACTGTATTTCTCAGTCTGTATTTACCTTTCTCATCAATAAAGTATTCTCAGACTGTACCCAGGTTTCCACATGGTCCCAAATGATGGAATTTTCTTTTTCTAAGGCTGAATAGTATTCTAGTACATGTACATGTGTATTTGTATCACTTGCGATTAGTTCATTTGTTTTTTAACACTCAAGTGAAATGTACACATCAGCTATTGTGAATAATGCCTCAATGAATGTAGCAGCATAGTTCTCTCTGGGAGTGTGGTCTTACTTCCTCTGTATATATACTGACAGTGGATTATCCTATCTTATGAAAGTTCCATTTTGAATGTCTTGAGGACTGTCCATACTATTTTTGCTTGTTCTGTTTTTTTTAATTTTTTTTTTTTTATCTCTTGCTCTCCCTTTGTAATCTGATGTTTTTCTGTAGTAATATGCTTTGATTCCATTATCCTTTATATCCACTGGAGATTTTTTGCTGAGAAAGTGATTCAAAGTCTCTCTTTTAGTAAAATCAGGGGGCTGAGGAAATGGCATAACAGTTATGCAAAAGGACTTTCATGCCTGAGGCTCTGAGGTTCTAGGTTCAATCTTCACCACCACTATAAACCAGAGCTGAGCAATATGAGAGAGAGAGAGAGAGAGAGAGAGAGAGAGAGAGAAGAGAGAGAGAGACATCCCAATGATAGAAAGAAGCAAGAGAAACTCTTTTCTGTAAATTTTCTGTATCCTTTAAAATTGGCTTCAAACAGGTCATCCGATTGTCCTTGAACCAATCATTGTCTGTGAACATGACAAGGGACCAAAATAATTAGGTCCTATTGTGAGTTCTGCAATGGACTAGCTTCTCTGATGTGTATAATTGTATTGAAGTGAACATATATACCTAAGAAAAAGGAATACTGGTGGTCCCAAACAACTTATGTTCAAGATATCTTTGTTCCCCTCATATATGCTTAGCTTTTTTTTTTTTTTTAACCTAGTATTAGAACCTAACAAGTGTTAGGTCAATTGCTGAATTTTGAATTGAATGACTTACACTTATCAAAGTTGTCTTTATCAAGCATTTCATTTTTTATCAGCTATTGTGCACATAGCTTAGTGTTCATTTCTACAAAGTTTATCATGCAAATCACCTCTATTCTCTCTCCTATACTAGCAAGTCCTCTCCTTCAATACATACTGAACTATCTAATCAGTTTCACATTTTTTGATTGGCACTATAAGTATTTATTTGAAATAAACATATTTCTTAGCATTTTAGATTTTAAGTATTTGTATTAAAATACTAAATACAATGAAGATAAGGAGTTAATCCATTTTCACTCACTCACTCCTATTTATATATTTTTTCAATATAGCTATATTATTATGTTGATGAGATCAATACTCACTAGTATTAACAAATGATGTTTAAGAGACGAACTATAAGCTGATTACCAGTGCATACCTTCACGTTTTCTTAAAATTCATAATTATCTCTTTTAAATCATTTTTTAATTTTTATGTGTATCACAAATTTAATCTTTGAATCTGCTCTTTATTGAATAACATTCTCAATGTATTTCCACATATTGGGTTTTCTGCATAACCATAATGTCTCCACAGTCTACTTTGTTTTTTTTTTTCCCACTGTCTCTACTTTTTTCCCCCGGATCTTCTGAAAGTTTATATAGAAAATACCTACCTGATTAGATAAAAGATAAATGACTTCCCTTCAGAACTATATTCCTTCAGAGACTTTGTCATTCATTGCCTTCTCAATTACTATTGGGAAGTGTAAAAGCATTCTGATTCATATTTTCTCTTGCGTGATTCCTATTTTCACTTGTCTGTTTTACCTGTCTGTAAAGTTTCAGGGTTTCATGATAGTGAATCCTAGAGTGAGTCTCTTTTATTTCTCAGTGTCCATCAATGGAATCTTGCACCATGAAACTTAATTATTTCATATGAAGAACAACTATTAAATTTTTGCAAAAATGAAATCTCCCCATTCATTTCTGTGTTTTGATTTTGTGGAATTCCTGCTATTTGAATATTGAACCTCCTAGACCAGTTCTCTAAATTCTTTACTTTTCTCGATTATACTCTTTGTCTCTGTGCTTTATACACACACACACACACACACACACACACACACACACACACACACACACACACACACACATATGTTTCTTAATTTTGTTTATTTACTCTTATTTATTTTGTTGCCAACAGGTTATTACTGGGGCTTGGTGCTTGCACAAAGAATCCTCCAGCAGCCATTTTTCCTTCTTTATTTTCCTTTTCTTTCCTTTTATTTGACAAGACAGAGAGAAATTAAGAAGGGAGGGACAGACAGAAGAAGAGAAAGAAAGATGCACCTACATACAGCCTTATATAAACACTTCTGAAGCTTTCCCCCCTTGCAGGTGGGGACCAGAGACTTGAATCCCCTTGCTTAAGCATGGAAACCTAGGCACTCAGCTAGGTGTGCCACTATCATCTGGGACCACCTTAATTTTAATTTTCAGTATTTCTCTTGACTTTTTCACTTTTATTATAATTTTATTTTATATTTAAATATATATTAAGATTATTTATTTATTATTTGATAGAGACAAAGAAATTGAGAGGAGGTGGGGGAGATAGAGCAGGAGAGAAACAGAGAGACACCTGGAGCCACTCGTGAATCTTTCCATCTGCAGGTGGGGACCAGAGGCTTGAACCTGGGTACTTGTGCTTTACTAGGTGCAACACCACCTGGCCCTTATAATTTTATGTGTAATATTTATTTTATTCATTGAGTAAGAGCACAAACTAGGAGAACTAGAGAATCACTCTGGCACATGCAATACCAGGAATTGGTCTCAGGACTTCATGCTAGTAAGTCTAGAATTCCACCATAATTTCACAGACTGTTACATTATCTTTTGATTTTTAAAACTTTATTTATTTTATTGGATATAACAGAGAAAAACAGAGAAAGGAAATATATAGAGGGAGAGAAAGACAGAGAGATATCTGCAACACTGCTAACCACTCGTGAAGCTTTCCTCATCCAAGTCAAGATCTGGAGTTTGAATCCAGGTCCTTGTTTGTGGTAATAATGTACTTATTCAGGTCTGCCATCACCCAGCCCCCATTATGATCTTATTGTTTCTATAAAGACCTTCTCCTGGTTTTATTTAGTGGATGGACAGTAATGGTTTACAAAATGAAGTAGATCATGATATTACATAGTAATAGTCCCTTTTAAAGATCCTTTGCCTTCCTTCATGTCCCATTTCCCACAACTTCATTTTTTAAAAAATATTTACTTATTTTCTCTTTTGTTGCCCTTGTTGTGTTATTGTTGTAGTTATAATTGTTGTTATTGATGTTGTTGTTGTTAGATAGGACAGAGAGAAATGTAGAGAAGAGGGGAAGACAGAGAGGGGAAGAGAAAGATAGACACCTGCAGATCTGCTTCACCTCCTGTGAAGTGACTCCCCTGCAGGTGGGGAGCCTGGGGCTCCAACCGGGATCCTTACTCAGGTCCTTGCACTTCGTGCCACCTGCGCTTAACCCACTGCGCTACCTCTGGCTCCCCCCACAACTTCATTTATCCTTTCTTTTGCCTGTTGGTCTCTAGGAGAACTTTTCCTCAAGTACATGGTGATGCTGGGCTTTCGGTTCATATCAGAGGTTAGAACACAAAGGTGCATTTGGAAGGTGTAAGTGATCATGTATGGTGCTTTTGGACACATTTTCACTGTTAAGACTCAACCTAGTTGGGTTTGTGTTACAGCATAACAAAAAACTCATTCCTGAAGCTCTGAGGCTCTGAGGTCCCAGGTTTAATCTCCAGCACCACCAGAGCAGAGCAGCACTCTGTTAAGTAAATAAATAAATAAGACTCAGCCTGATGTTTGATAAACCATATGTCAACATTAGGCTTTTCCTCTTGGTTTGATCAGATTACTCCTTATATATACTTTCAAATTTCTGCCTATGGGGCAGAGATCTGAACAGCCAAATTATGGCCCTTGGATGGGAAATAAGACACAGGTCTTAGATTTGAACATGTAAACATTCCCAGAAGACTGTGATATACACTGTAATATTATCAGTGTGATATAGTCACTCTAAAATGTTATTATTTATTTTCAATAAAAACAAAATACAGAGAGCAATTAACCAGAACACTACTCAGTTCTGGATGATGGTGATACTGGGAACTGAACCTGGGGGCTCAGAGCCTTAGGGATGAAAGCATTTAGGATATCCATTATGCTGTTTCCGAAGACTATTCCTCATCATGAATCTGTCTTCTTTATGGTTTCTGCTTTTTCATAACTATCTCTTTTCTTATTCCATCGTTCTTTTTTATACTTTATTTATTTTCCCTTTTGTTGTGTTTGTTGTTTTTTTATTGTTGTTATAGTTATTAATATTGTTGTTATTGATGTCGTCATTGTTAGGACAGAGAAATGGAGAGAGGAGGGGAAGACAGAAGGGAAGCGAAAGGGAGACACCTGCAGACCTGCTTCACCGCCTGTGAAGTGACTCCCATACAGGTGGGGAGGCAGGGGCTCAACCAGGAATTCTTAAGCAGGTCCTTGCCACGTGCACTTAACCTGCTGCGCCATCGCCCGACTCCTTCTTTCTAAGTTTTTGTGCCCCCTAAAAATCCCTAACTGTCAGGTCAGGCTGTAGCACAGAGGGTTAAGCGCACATGGTGTGAAACTCGAGGATGGGGAACCAGCACAATGATCCTGGTTTGAGTTCAGCTCCCCACCTGAAGAGGAGATCGCATCACAAGTGATGATGCAGATCTGCAGGTGTCTATCTTTCTCTCCCCCTCTCTGTGTTCCCCTCTTTTCTTCATTTCTCTCTGTCCTATCCAGCAGTAACAACATCAATAACAACAATGACAATAACTACAACAATGAAAAAAAAACAAGGACAACTAAAAGGAAAATAAATAAATAAAATATAAAAGATCATTAACAGTTGTATTTGGGAGGGAAAATAACTCAGATTTATTTACTTATATAATTCAGGCCAATCTTCCTATCTATACTATGCCAAGAGGAACACTGTTTTTTCCTCTCTTTTAAACTCTGTTCATGCCACGATACCTGGGGAGTTTTGTTGAGATTAATCTAAATTACAGGTAGACATTTAGTCTTGCTTAGTCTTTGCTGCTGATGTGAGCATAGAAGCATGCATGGTCCATGTAGCTCCAATACTTTTGACTGTGCTGTAGATTTTGTTTATAACAGGATTAGCAAATTTATACAGAGAGCAAAGAATAAAAAGCTGTGGCTACTAAGATGGAGATTATAGTTAGGTTTTACTGTTTTCTTTACTAACTTAAAATAAATAATGCTATAATGTGCTTATTTTTAAATTTTTCATTTCATTTTTTAATTTTTATTATTATTTATTGGATAGAGACAGGGGAATTGAGAAGGAATGTGGGGAGAAAGTGAAAGGGAGAAGGAGAGGGAGAGGGAAAAAGAGAGATGGAGAGGGAGAAGAGGGAGAGGAGAGAGAAAAAGGAAAAGAGAGAGAGAGAGAGGGAGAGGGAAGGAGAGGGAGAGGGAGAGGGAGAGGGGTCGGGGAGGGAGAGAGAGAGAGAGAGAGAGAGAGAGAGAGGAAGAAGGAAGAAATATACCTGCTGGGAGTATGGATCAACCTGCCAGTGTCCATGTTCAGCAGGGAAGCAATTACAGAAAACAGACCTTCCACCTTCTGCACCCCATAATGACCCTGGGTCCATGCTCCCAGGGGGATAAAGAATAAGAAATCTATCAGGGGAGGGAATGATATATGGTGTTCTGGTGGCAGGAATTGTGTGGAATTATACCCTTCTTATCCTATGGTCTTGTCAGTGCTTCCTTTTTATAAATAAAAAAAGAAAGAAAGAAAAAGACCTACTTTACTGCTTCACCACTTGTGAAGCATTATCCTAGCAGGTGGGGCTTGGAAGCTTGAACTCAGTCTTCTGTGCAGTGCAACATGTACACTCAACCAAGTGCATCACCACTCAGCCCCTAGAGTTTTCTATTTTTTCTAATATTTTTTCATTATTTGCTCTTGAAATGTACTACCTTTCTAAAGCAAGGACTATATCTTGTTGCCCTAGTTAATTCAGGTCTCCATACAAATCTTTTATAGATGACAGTCAATAAATACTTACTAAATATCTACTAGATAATGCAGAAGTCTTTTATTAGAATGTACTGACTTACTTTTGAAAGTGATACATTTGTTATATTAACAACATAAACAGTAATGCATAGGTGTTATCTGAAAAGATAGAATGTCCATTGTCCCTTCTTTGTCAGGGATTTTAAAAAGAAGTCCAGAAAAATTTTGAAGATGAAAACTCAGATGTATCCTGGCAACGTGTACGACATGTGGGTGATAGAGATTGTGCCAAGCTTCATTTGAAAGCATGAAACACACTAGAAGCTCCATTTTCATTTGCTTCCCTCTCTTTCTTTCAACAGCTGCAGCTGCTGGTGGTCAATAACTTCTACAGATATTTTGGAGACCTGGGAGTATTCCTTACTTTGATGTTTAAAACTATTGATTTTAGTGAAGAATACAAGCTTTGTGGAGCTGTTGTTCCCTGTTTTAATCCTGATGAATTAGCAAGGTCATGCTGGTCAACTAATCTATCAGAGTCCTGGTTCCATGAGAAGAATTTCTACTTTATTCCAAAATGTGTCTCTATGTTGCCACTCTCTCCTTTAATCCATTCTCCTGCCATTAAAACAAAACAAAACAAAACAAAACAAAACAAACAAAAGAAATATCTGACATAAAAGTGGAAAGTGATCCAGAAATTCCAGTTACTGGTTATTTTGACGGGTAATCTGTTCATATGTAACGTCATTCAGTATATATATTTTTTCTATGCTTAGGAAAACTTCACCCTCTTTTTGTTGCTGAATATTAGCTTCACAAAGTGTTTTTTTTTAATCCAGATCATTGCTCAGCTCCAGTTTATGATGGGGCTGTGGACTAAAACCTGGGACTTTGAAGCCTCAGACAGCAAAGTCTTCACTGCAACCATTAATTTATTCACTTTTTGAAATCAATCCTACATTTCACTTTTGTCTAATCTTGTCATTCAGAGTCCCCACAATTATACACAGTTCTCTGTGCTTCTGAACTCAATGTGCAATTTAGAATTTTAAGTGAATTAGGAGCCTGTTCAGCACTGCGTGGAGGGTCTCACTTAAAGGGGGCCTAAGGACTTTAAATAACCTGACTTTTTATGGTTTAAAAAAAAGTGATTCTCTGTGATTGCTGATGATTTCTCCTGAGTTTAGATTCTAATATGAGATATTATTATATAATTCTCCCATTATTATTATTATCATTATTATTGTTGTTGTTGTTATTACTATTGTTACTGTTAGTAAAGCATACATTTTGGAGGGAGCTTTATTTTCTAGATGTGCTTAAGCATTATTATTTATTTAAAGTTGAAATTAATAGTAACACTCAGTGCCCTCAGCTTACCTGTTGTGTTACTTCCACTGAATCCTAACTTCTGTTTTTTTAAAATATTTATTTATTTTCCCTTTTGTTTCCCTTGTTGTTTTATTGTTATAGTTATTATTGTTGTTATTGATGTTATCGTTGTTGGGTAGGACAGAGAGAAATAGAGAGAGGAGGGGAAGACATAGAGGGGGAGAGAAAGATAGACACTTTCAGACCTGCTTCACCACCTGTGAAGCGACTCCCCTGCAGGTGGGGAGCCGGGGGCTCGAACTGGAATCCTTCAGCAAGCCCTTGTGCTTTGCATCATATGCACTTAGCCACTGCGCTACCGCCCGACTCCCCTAACTTCTGGTTTTTATTTCCAATTTGTTTGCCTTTCCATCCAGTTGAACTGCTTATTCTGTTCTATATTGAGTTTCTCCATCTTCTTGACATAGTGGGACTACACTATAACCCTGCCAGTTCACTCCCAGAATACCTACTTAAAGATTTATTTTGGGCGAGTTTTCCAGATTAGCTTTTCCTAATCATAGTGTTCCCTTATTAGTACTACTTAAACTTTTCCTTTAGTCCAGCACCTATTACTTATATATATATTGTTCTGTAATATGCAGTGGTTCTTCACTGTGTTTTGTACACACAAATCATCTTTCCTATGGGACTGTAAGCTGTCTACAAACAGAGATGGTATCCTGTAGATCTTTTGTATTCCTAGGATAGTGCTTTGCACAGGTAGGCACTGAATAAATGCCTGAAAATTAAATTGAATCAATTTAACTTACAGCAGTTGCAGCACGAGGTAAAATTTTATGCCACCTGTATGAAAAAAATGTGCTAGGATGTAAGAAATGCAATTATCTATTGATATGTTGTTTCTTATTAGATTACAAAGCAGATTAATGAATAAAGCTAGTAATTATTTCTACTTGGCTTATTTGTGCACTCTGTAATCATAGTGTGTGTGCGTGTGCGTTTGCGTGTGCGTGTGTGTGTGTTGAAACACTTGCAATATGAATAACCTAATCTAATTCTTAATCTATTTCATAAAAAATGACTAGTGATGACAAACTGTTTTACATAGCCTTTCCCACCAATCAGTTTTCTTTTTGCCATTGCTGTGGCTTTATCATTTAGAATAGGCTTTTCCAGACAGAGATAGAAGAGGGGGAAAAAATAAAAATACCATATTATGGAAGCTTCCTCTAGTGAAGTGGGGGCCAGGCTAAGACCTGGATCTTGCTCATGACAAAGAAGGCAAGCTATCCTGGTGAACTACATCAGCAGTTCCCTCTACAGAACTCAAAGGTAGTGAATGTTTAAAACAAACATTCAAGGAATATTTGTTTAGATACTATGTGCTAAGTTTAATTTTTGTCTGTGAATTAAAAAAAGTTAAGAGTTTTTGTGCATCAGAATGTCTACCTAATAGGAGTTAAGTTTTCTGAAATGTTAATCTTTTTAGCCTCCAGAAAGCTGCTGAAGGTATTTTCCTACTGTCAAATGGACAAACCTCCGGAACAGGGAAGGGAAGTACTTTCAGAACTCTTCCTGTGTTAACTTCATCCCTCACTGAGTATGTCAGCGAGAAGAAGCTTGCCTTCAGTCTCCTTTCCAGAATGTCAGAGAGTCAGTGGGGGCTCTTTCTTTCACCCAGCCAGTTTGTTAGCACTTAGACCATTCCACCTTACTTGCCTATTTACAAAGGTGTAGATTGTACTCCTACTTCCTTGCTCCATCTTTTGTTATATGGATCTCCTCCTGGTTTCTAGGGCCCATCATAATATTAGGCCATAACGTGAAAATTTTTAAAGATTGAAAATGATTAATGATGTATTTTTTTCTTCTAAAATATTTTATTTAATGGATAGAGACAGAGAGAAATAGAGATGACACAGAGAGAAACAGGGAAGATAGGAACAGAGAAAGAGACATCTGAAAACATGCTTCATTATTCACGAAGCTTTTCCTCTGTAAGTGGGAAATGGCTTCTTAAACATGATAACACACGTGCTCTACCAGTTGCACCACTGCATGGCACCACTACTGATATCTTATCGTACAGGGAGAGATTGTCCCTTTGTTTTTAGAGTGAAAGAGATGTGACTACAGTGTCTATAGAAATTGGACAAGAGGTTTGCTTTTTCATCAATCTCTATCAAATGTGACATCAAGCAAAAGAATATATATTTATCTTTTCCAGTTTTCTTTCTTTAATTTTTTTAGATAGAAACAGAGGCAGAGGTAGAGGAAAGGAGGAAGGGAGGGAGGGAGGGAGATGAGAGAGAGGGGGGGAAGGGAAGGGAAGGGAAGGGAAGGGAAGGGAAGGGAAGGGAAGAGAAGAGAAGAGAAGAGAAGAGAAGAGAAGAGAAGAGAAGAGAAGAGAAGAGAAGAGAAGAAGAAAGAGAGAAGAGAAACCCAAGCTCTAAAGTTTCCTTTAATGCTTGGGGGGGGGGGGCAGGCTCAAATCTGGATTGTGCACATGGAAAAGTAGAGAACTATGTAAGTGAGCTATTTCACTCGTCCTACCAGTCTTCTTTCAAAGTTAGACCTTTCTTTTGGGAGTGGGGGGAGGGCAAATAGGCCACACCTGAGAACTGACATTAGAAAGATACAAAGATATCTAGTCTGTCAGGGGAACTCAAGTTTCTGTAGGGGAGCCTGAGGGAGAGTTTCAGTAGAAGTGATCAAATGAGGCTGAGACATGAGTTTGATGCCCTGTTCAGCCTCCCTTGATAATGCATGTCCGCATAACTTCAAGTTATAATTTCCTACTCTTCTTTTTGGTATACAAAGGTAAAACTGTCTCCACAATTTGTCTGCAAAGAAATACATACCACCAGGGGGCTGAGTGGTGGTTCAGTTAAGCTAAACCTTGTAATAAAAATAACTTCATAGTAGCTTTTTGTTGTTGTTGTTGTTCCCCAGAACACTGTTCAGCTCTGGCTTATGGTGGTACAAAGGACTGAATGAACCCAAGGCCTTGGAGCTTCAGGCATGAAAGTTTTTTTGCATAACCATTGTTTTCTCCCCCACCCTAGAAGTAGCTTTTTAAATGGTACACTTGTAAAATGTCAGACAAATATAGCAATATCCTCAACAGTGGTAATGTAAGCTCAAGTTTCCTGAAAGGTAAGTTAAACACTGTCTAGATAGTCAATCTATCTGTTTGATTATCAGTTTATTCATCTATCTTATCTGCTTGCTTGTTTCACAGAGTTACAGTTTTGTGCATGTGTAATTTCACTACTGTGGGCTGCTTTCATATGCAGAGAGACACAGAGAAGAGATATTATAGCACCGGTTTCCTCCAGTGGCCTAGCACCTTCCATATGGTTCTGAGGATCTAACTTACACATGGCAGTGCACATGGTGAGCTATTTCTCCAGCCCTAGATTGGCTTTCTGGAGCTAGGTTAGTTTCCTGATAGGTACTACAGAGATTGGACTCTGAAAGTCTGTCAGGTTTAGGGGACCAGGTGGTGGTGCACCTGACTGAGCACAGTTGTTACCATGTGTGTTGACCCGGGTTCTAGCTCCTTGTCTTCACCTAGTGGGGGCAGGGGGAGCTTCATGTGTGATGAGCAGTGCTGCAGGTCTCTTGCATTTTCTTGCCTACTTTCTTTCTATTCCTTCCCTCTTGATTTCTCTCTGTCCATATCTAAATAAATAAATTTTCTTTTTTTTTTTTTTTTAAAGTCTATCAGACGCAGTTTCCAAGTAACGGTGGAATTAGCTGAATAAAGCTGAGCTTTGTAGCTGGGTCCCAGGAGAGCCAACGGAGAGAGACCTAGTGTGGTGTTAACCATACAGGTCAGCAACAATCAAGGAGGCTGGTTGGAAAAATAGCTCCCTTGTACAGTGTGCTGCTTCACCACAAAGGTGCCCCAAGTTTGAGCCTGGCTCCCACTGTACTGAGAGATGTTTCAGTGCTGGGATCTCTTTCATTGTCTGTTTCTAATAAAAACAAAGTAAAACAAAACAAGAGTAGTCGGGCAGGCTACTTCAGCAATGTGACTGAGGAATCTTATTTGAGAAGCCTACCTTGCTGTCACAACATTTCTGAGGAGAATGAGACAATGTTGAAGCAGCTACTATCAGTATTTTTGATCACTTATAATTCCTCAGAGCATGGAAGGGCCTCTTATGAACTGCTTAAACTGTCACAAGTGAGAAAAATTGGTGTAAAATGGCTTAGAACTTGTTTTAAAGAAGTAGAAGCACTTAAAAGAGTAAGTATAATCCATTTCTACACTAGTGTGTAATAAAAGTCTAGCACACGACAGCAAGTACTTACTATAAGACCAAACTATAAAGAGAGCATCAAAGTGGTGTTGTCTGAGGTGGTGACGTCACCAGGATGTAACAAAAGATGTCAACCACAAGGGACCTTCATTTGACATTAAGATATTAGGGTCTTTTTGCTTTTTGCTATTTCCTGCTTTAGGATCGATCATAAACTCTGACTCTAATAGCTGCCAAGAACAACACAGCAAGTACATTTGGTTTGTGGGATTAAGATAAAGTGAGAAAAACTTTTTTTTTCTTTTCTATATTGGGGGTTTAATGTTTTACAGTTGATAGTAAATACAATAGTTTGCACATCCATGACATTTCTCAGGTGAGGAAAACTGTAAGAAGTGGGGCTAATCAATTCTAGTTAGTCACTGTAGTTCCGGGACTCACTGATCTTTCTTAAACATCTAGATTTCTATGTCATATACCAACATATTTTAAATGTTAGTAGCAAGTAAAAATTAACACACACACACACACATATACACACCATCTGTCAGCAGAAAGCTATCCAAGAGCTGTCAGTGTCTGCTCTAATATTCCTGACATTATAACTTCTTCAAACAAACAGTCCTATTTTACACGTTGTCAGAGTTTTCCTGTTCTCTTTCTCTGAAAAACAAATTTAGTTTATTTCTGGATTCATAAAAAGGCTGACACAAAGGAACTAGGTTGAGAGTTCAGTGTTTAAAATGTTCCAGCCACAAGGGGGCACTCAATCTGCTTAGAAAAAAATGGTTTACAAACTATTTTCTAATGAAAGCAGTAGCTGAAACTAGCACAGTGATGACATTTAGTTTACCTTGCTCTCTTGCGATTTCCTAAGTTTTAAGTTTGTGAAGAATAGTTTCATTTACTGTAAAAAAAAAATACAGCAAATAAGGCATCCCCAGTCATAGCAAAAAGGCTGTCAGTTTAATTTTTACTTAAATTCTGCTTTTATTTAATATATATATGTATATATATATGTATATAATCTTATTTAATGCTATGATGATATATATTCCAGGAAAAGATATAAAGGAACATGAAGAAGGATTTATATTCTGGAACCATATGGGTCATATAGATATAGAAATCAGAATTTAGGGCTGGAGAGACAACATAATGGTTCTGCAATGGATTCTCATGACTGAAGCTCTGAGCTCTAAGCATCAAAATAAGTCAGAGCTGAGCAATGGTATGTATGGTCTTTCACTCTGTATTTCTATCTCATTAACATATATATAAATAATAAAAATAAAATAAATCAAAATTTAAATTTAGAGAAAGGAAAAAGACCACTGTATTCTAATACATATCCATTTAAGTAAAGATAAAAACAGCGACTCATCCTTGGGAGAAAAAAGGGAGAGCAGTATTGAGATTCTTAAATATGGTTGTTTCTGAAGTATCAGACAGCCATATTCATAGCAGTAATTTCATAATAGCTAAAACCTGGAAGCAACCCAGGTGCCCAACAACAGATGAGTGGCTGAGAAAGCTGTGGTTTATAACACAGTGGAATACTACTCAGCTTTTAAGAACAATGAACCCACCTTCTCTGACCCACCTTGGATGGAGCTATAAGGAATTATATTAGGTAAGCTAAGTCAGAAAGATAAAGATGAGTGTGGGATGATACCACTCATAAACAGAAATTGAGAAAGAAGAACAGAAAGGGAAACTCAAATCAGGATTTGACTGAATTTGGAGTAGAGCGCCAAAGTAAAAACCCTGGGTTTTGGATGAGGGTGGATGTTAGGCTTCATGGGGAAGGTGTGTGGGATGGGATGGGACACAGTCTTTTGGTGGTGGGAATGCTGTTTATGTATACTCTTATTAATTTGTAGTCATATAAACAACTAATTAATATGAAAGGGGAAAATTGACTGAATGTCTCAAACTTTTTAAAGCACAGACTGTGTCTTTTTAATACATAGGCTGAGTCTTTGATATGTTGACTCTCTTAAAAGCTTAGACCAGGGAGAACAGAAGCAACCGGTGGCACAGCTATATACAAATAACGTCAAAGGACATAAATTATGGTGATGTTGTGAATGATACAGCAAATCTTAACAAAGGGATATTTCAAAGTTAACCCAATTGCTAAATAATATGATTATAGTAATAACTATCTATTGCCTTCTTAAATCCTAAGACAGCAGGAACCTCCCACTTCCTCTGTAGAGCCTATATTTACCCCAGTCCTGGAACCTCTAGGGTGGGGCTCACTTTCCTGCATGCTTCTTTCAATTCATACCAAATGATATTGCATCCGCTGATCCCATCCTAATCAACACAAGTACCAACTCAGCATGCTTCCCTTCAGACTGTGTCCAGAGACTTCAGGCATGGGATGTCAACCCTTCAGCCTCATTACTGGAGTGAGACCTTTCCTTTCATAGAATTCTCTAATTCCATTCCAGGTGGTCACTTCCTAACAAAGTCCCAAAACCTAGATATAGACCAGGTCCCATGAGATAGAGCATACATTCACATGTAACCACAAATTAGGGCAAAATATATACCTGAAAGCAAAAGTACACAATAGTCTACAGTGAGTCCATATAAAGTTCATAGTGAAATAGTGTCTGCTTAGACTTAGATACCCTCCTCACCTACTTCCTATTAACAGTTCTCTCACTCCAAAGCTAACCTCATCAAAGCAAGGACTTCAAAGCTGAATAAGGGCAAGAGACTGGCATAGTTTAACCATGACTCTTTAGTCACTACCAGGGCACCCCACCAGCTGGAACCCTATTCAGGGAGTCCTGGGATTCCCAGACAGACATGATGGGCCTAGACTTTGAATAAACTCCTCTCTCCATTGTTACAGGTCATCTCTATCAGGAACAACAGAATAGACCGCTTTGTGCCCCACCCCATAGGACCTTGCCCTTTACTTGGATCAACAACTGTAGAGAATGTCCCTTCAGAGGCTGGACAACATACTCTATGCTGCACCTGAGGAAGATGGGTCAATATTGGGGCAGCTTGGAATGTTCCTACTCATCAGATAGGAACATTCCTACTCAGTCGGAGCTCCAGGACATATTGGTGGGGTTGTCTGTCCAGGGAAGTCTGATTGGCATCATGCTAGCATATGGAACCTGGTGGTTGAAAAGAGAGTTAACTAGGGGAGTTGGGCAGTAGCACAGTGGGTTAACTGCACATGGCATGAAAAACAAGGACCAGCTTGCCGATGCCAGTTCGAGCTCCTGGCTCCCCACCTGCAGAGGAGCTGCTTCACAGGCAGTGAAGCAGGTCTGCAGGTATCTTTCCCTCCCCTTCTCTGTCTTCCTCTAGTCTCTCTGTTTCTCTCTGTCCTATCCAAAAATGACAACATCAATAATAACTATAACAACAATTGAAAAAAAAAGAGAGTTAGCATACAAAGCCAAAAAAATTGTTGACCAATCATGGACCTAAAGGCTGGAATAGTGTAGATGAAGAGTTGGGGGATCCTCCATTTTGTAGATAACTAGTAGGCATATTTTAGTTATAGCCCCTAGTGGGGATTAGTATAATGAATGAAGTTTAAAGTGAACTCAGTGCCTCAGCTCTATGAAAGGATTCATTGGATTCCAAGCTCAATTTCTTCTTCTTTTTTTTTTTTTCTAAGCTCAATTTCTAAGCTGATGCCTTTCTACTTGAGAGGAGGTGAACTTTCCATAAGGCATCATTTCTGCTGCCAATTTCTTTTTTTAAAAAATATTTTTATTACTGGATCTAGATAGATAGAAATTGAGGGGGAGGGGAAGATAGAGAGGGAAAGAGAGTGACACCTGCAGCCCTGTCTCAACCATTCATGAAGTTTTCCCCCCTGCAGGTGGGGACCAGTGGCTTGAACCCAGGTCCTTTCACACTTTAATGTATGTGCTTCACCAGGTGAATCATCACCTCCCCCCCCCCCCCGTAAATTCCATTTTAAATTTTTATTTATTTATTGTCACAAGGGTTGTCACTGGGACTTAGTGGTTAAAAGATGAATATACAACTCCGGATGGCCATTTTTGGGGTCCCCTTCTTCCTTCCTTTCTCTTTTGTTTTCTTTTCCTTTTTTTTTTCTTTCTTATTTCCTTCTTTCCTAGATAGGATAGAGAGAAATTGAAAGAGGAGAGGAAGATAGAGAAGGGGAGACAATGAGAAACACCTGAACACTGCCTCCACCATGATGATGAGTGGTCACTAGGCGGCATCAGTGAGCACAAGTGCTTAGCTCTGAGGCAACAGGACCAAAGAGACAATGAGAAAGTGGTACACCCGGCTGAGTACACATTTTGCAATGTACAAGGACCTGGGTTTGAGCCCCTGGTCCCCACCTGCAGAGGGAAAGCTTTACAGTCAGTGAAGCAGTGCTTGATGCCATCGTTGTTGGATAGGACAGAGAGAAATAGAGAGAGGAGGGGAAGACAGAGGTGGGGAGAGAAAGAGAGACACCTGCAGACGTGCTTCACCACTTGCTTGTGAAGCGACTCCTCTGCAGGTGGGGAGCCGGGGGCTTGAACCGGGATCCTTATGCGGGTCATCTCGCTTTTCACCACCTGCGCTTAACCCGCTGTGCTACCATCTGACTCCCGAAATCCTCAAAGTTTTAAAGGTCTTGTTTAACAGACTGAGAATCAATTGCAGGCCAGGAAAATCTGGGCTAATTTAATCCGGTACTACTATCTTTGGATGATTTTAGTTAAGATTTCAGTAGTTGGGACAATGTCATAGTCAATGTACAGCCTCAGACTATTCTGGAAAATATTGGACATCAGTTTTTAAAACAGATAACACATCATCATTAAATAATAAGTAGTGGTGTTGTTAATTCTTACAAATGCTTAAATATATTGATTTCTGGTTTCTACCTTCTTTTTATTTATTTATTTATTTATTTATTTATTTATTTATTTTTCATTTCTATTCCCTAATGAGCTGGGACATAAAATCTTTACTTTGATAAACTCACAGGTATATTTATAAATAATACATTCAGTCATTGTTCATTAGATATTCTGATGAGCAGGGTTCCTGAATAAAATTAGATCCCTAGAAAAGACCTTCCACCTTCTGCATCCCACAATGACCCTGGGTCCATACTCCCAGCGGGATAAAGAATAGGAAAGCTATCAGGGGAGGGGATGGGATATGGAGATTGGGTGGTGGGAATTGTGTGGAGTTGTACTCCTCTTATCCTATGTTTTTTTTAAATGTCTCCTTTTTTAAATAAATAAATTTTAAAAAGATATGTTTTCCACTGCCCCCATCCCAAGAAGAGATGGAGTTTGAGAAAGGATGAAGTTCTCCATACTATTGGATTCATGGTGACAATCTTAGAGCTACCATTGTGATTGAGGCTGTGCCAAATGACCTCCACCATTTAGGACATAACATCTCATTGGACACTGTGGATACACAAGTACTCTCCTTGAGAAAGAAACTATTGTGTGACTGCAAAAATAGTCATGATTTGAAAACTGGCAGCTGGGTAGGGCTAAGGGTCTAGACAACCTCACTTCTGTGTTGCTGGTGGTTAGCGAGGATGTTTCAGAAGATAATCATTTGAACCTTATTATAATTGTGACTCCATTTCTGTTAATTTTTCCCAAAGGTGGATGCCACAACTATGTGAATTAATGATTTGTACAAAGCTTGCAGAAATACATTAGGAGGAATAAGCCCCTTAAATTCATACTTATGCTCAGCTAAAAGCTGAAAGTAGAATTTGTTCTAGATTAAGCAATACATTTTATGATTTTTTATATTATGATCTCTGTCACTGATTATATAGTCGAAAGAAATAAAATAATTTAATGCATCTAATTTTGATTTAAATTTAATACCAGAATTCAAGGGATTTACAAAACCATGTGTTATACTATTTAATATACTGTGGCAATTCTAATCTTGTTTTCTTTCATCTTTTTATGTGTGCATAATGTTGTCATAATAATTCAAAATTATGCCTGTATAATAAACTTATGCCAAAAAAGCTTTTAAAATCGCTGCGTCATATTCAAATTATTTCTAATGGGGAGCTAATTTTTCATTTCGTAAGTGAACTGTAACTTACTGAACTAACTCCAAATGGGTAAAATTGTGAGCTGTTTCCAAGCATTCCTGTTTAGCTTTAGAGAGAGAGTCAGCTTTTTACAAGTGCAGTCAAAGTCTCTGAGTTTGTTTGTCAGGCATCATGGACTTGAATTCCAAAGCACTGTGCAGATTCCCACTCCCATCAATAGCATATGAGTAATGTTCTGCCCTTCCCTCCCAGCGTTCACAAAATGTTGCCTTCTCGGTAATTTCTTTACAGATATTTATTGCATTCTGTACTATGTATGTTCTTCTTTGAGAGAATAGCTACATTTTTAATCAGAGGAACTGAAAACAGGAGGCTCATTGTACTTGAATAGGCAAGGACAGAAATTTCTGGGGATAGCAGCATCCTGCCAGCCTGAAGGAGCGAGTAGAAACATGGGGTCAGCAGAGCCCGAGGTCATGGAGAAAGAACTGGACACCCCCTCACATAGATGTGGACCCTGCAGGGGGCTCTTCTCAGCAGGTGCTGGGGCTCAAGACTGCGTGCACCTAAAAGCTGACAAGTGGAAGTGAGAATGTAGAACTAACTAACTCTTGCTGGTTTGCTCTGGGAAAAGCCAGTTTTGTCTGGAATAGGCAACAAGCCCTTTTATTTTTATTTAATTTTTTAATTTTTTTATTATTTATTATTGGATAGAGACAGAGAGAAATGGAGAGAGAAGGGGGAGATAGAGAGGAAGACAGACAGAAAGACTCCTGCAGACCTGCTTCACCACCTGTGAAGCCACTCCCCATGCAGGTGGGGAGCCTGGAATTCCAACCAGGATCCTAACAGGCCCTTGCACTTTGCACCACGTGTGCTTAACCCGCTGTGCTACCACCTGACTCCCAACAAGTCCTCCTTAACCCTCCAGGATGCCAAACTTCAGCATTGCTACCCTTTGCTAGAAGTGGATCAGAAGTCTGCTGAGAAGTAACTGGAAAAAATGCAAATATGCAAGGGCCACTAGATGCTGAAAATACATGGCAGAACAGAGAAGGGCAGATTGGGAGTCAGAACAACACGGAAATGCTCCTTCTGATCGATTTCTTTCCCAATCTCTGAGTAGGCGAAACCTAGCTTAGAAGTTGTCTCTCTGACTTATTGAGTATTTGTCTTTTCCAGAAAGTAAACCATATGGTGCCTTTTAAACCTCATCTTAATGGGCTTATCTCCTTCACAGGTCTGTATCTCCACCAGATGGAGTCAGAGGCCCATTAATTAAGTGGTTAAATTTAGGAAGTAATTTTGCTGTAGGGTTTCAATGTCATGATGGCTGAAGAGAAGATAAACAACATCAAGGGGGCGACTTCAACCCTTTGGTATTTCCTGCTAGAATGTTATCTTGTATGTTTAGGTTATTATGTCATTAGGCTCTTCTCCTTGGGGAAGGTAGGATATTTTGTTGCAAGGGACAGAGGCTCATTCCAGTACATACAAGAAAAAAAAATGTATTCTAAATAAAATGGAGAAGAATATCCCAGGCATTTTGAAGAAAACAAACAAACAAACAAACAAACAACCAAATGCAGCCAGGACTTAACTTCAGGCAGACACCAATCTTTGCTTTCCTGGGGTTATACATTGTACTCTTTTTTGTTTGTTTGTTTCTTATTAATTCACTTTTGATTCATGAAAATTACACTGACTCCCTACAATGGTGCTGGGGCACTGACATACAGGGAGAGATGTTTGCAAATAGAAGACAGGTATTAAGCATATAAGAGCATGCATAACATTATAAATTGCTACAAATTTTTTACAGAAATTATAAATTTATATTTATAATTTTATACAAATTATAAATACAAAATAGATTAAAGAGAAAGAGTGAAGAAAAAAGAAAGGGAGGAAGGGAGGAAAAGGAAACATGCTTGCTGGGAATGGTGGATCAGTGCCACACTGAGCCTCAGTGTTAACTTTAGTAATGATAGTGGTGATAATGATGATGACAACAATAGTAGTGTCATTAAAGAAATAAAATAAATCAAACATGACTAGGCAAATGCTACAGTGGATCAGGAAGTTTGCTCAGGGATACAGGGTTTGAATGAGAAGTAATTTATTTCCTATGATTATACGAGCACTACACTTACTATTGTCGGGAAATTGTGAGGGCTCACAAAGCAACCGGCATTCCTGATACTATGGCCTAGCTACATAATCATTGTTTTTCCTGAAAGATACCCACCCATTCCTTTAATCTATCGTCTTTCTACCCTCAAGACCCTCCCTGTCTGCAGGGTATTATTAATCCTACCAGTTAAAACCCTCGCAATAGTTGCTAAGGAAGTTTCTACCTTCCTAGCCCCCTTTTGCCTTTCTCTGCCCCTTTCCTAGTCATTTCCATTTCCAACTTGCCACTTCTGGGTCTGCCTTTTAAAAGCCTCTCTGCTCAATAAAGATTTGCATTGCCTCATCACCACGTGTTTGCTTCCTGAGTCATCTCCCTCACATTGCTGAGTGAGTAGCATTCCAGGCTGGCTCAGGTTGAGTTCTCTCCAACCCAGACGGTATTCACCTGGAAAAAGACACCCCCACATTAGCCTGGCATGCCAGAAATAGTAAAAGGAAGGAAATCGACCTCCGTGCAGCTCTGCAGTTGTTTTTAATTCCCACCCTCTCCTGCCCAGAAAAGTTAGGGTGGAGTCATGGTAGTATCTGCAGCTTGGTGTCCGGAAGGTGGCATGACCTAAGTTGAAACAAAACAGTTAATGAATAGGAACTAGAAAGAAGGATCAGAACAGATGAGATTAGGTATTTTAGGGTAGAAGAAAGCTAGGGAAAGCATTTTAGGCGTGTTCCTGGGGGCATACAATTAACAATAGTTTTGCTTGAGTTTGGTAGCTAGCTTAGCTTAGGATGAGAATATTGTCTGAAAGACTGGAGCTAGAGTTGTGAAAAGGGCTAGAAAGTTGGATTAGGGAAGGGAGTAGCTCCCATTCTTTTAAAAAAAAATGTGGCTAAAATAAACTGTTTATCTCCATCCACCTGCTCCATGGCCCATATGTAACGCCAGAGCCTGTGTAACCTCTAAGTCCTTGTTGGTCTGAGCTTATAGCTCATGGTCACATCTGAGGAACATTTCAGGCTGTGCTTATTTTAGGACCAACATTTTTCAAGTGGCAGGGCAGGATACCACCAGCCTCCCTTTAGAGACTGGGATTATCCCTACCATCATTGCTTTATGGTAGAGCCAAGTTGCTAAGAGGGTCCACAAGATGCTGTTCCTTATGGAAAGGACCAGTAGTACTGGAGAGAGGGACCCTTTAGAGGTCAAGGTCCTTCATACATGTATGGGAATCTAAGGATTCCCTAGCTAGTACTCCAGATAATCAGATGGTATAATGTTGACCAAATAGACCATTATAAGTGGGCCAGTCTCTTACCCTTATCCAACTTTTGTATTCCTTTCTTTATCTGATAATCTTAGATTTTCTCTCAGTTGTTTATTTGTTGAGCTCAACCAGTGTTAGGTTTTTGGGATCTGTCTTCTTTGGGCCTTTATGCTAGACTGTCCTGCTAATTTGGTCTAAATCCAGTCAATTACAGAATTTATGATGCCTTCTTTATGGACTTCAATCATTATTGAGCACTTTGACTTTGAGTTATATGATTGTCCCTTGTTTATGGATACCTGTACACCTGTACCCTAAAATTTAGTACCCTAAATCCTAACCTAGTCTGGAATCTGTTACTTAGTTAAATGATGTGCCATCTAACTTGGCTGCAGGTAGTCCCGTGTGTTAGGAAAGGTCTTACCAGATTTGAAGGGTTGTGAGGTTGACTTCTCAGACTGATATCTCAGGTTACAGTCCATAGTAGGATTTCAATAGCAGAATAATGAGGGGTGGTAGCACCAATAGCGATTTGGTTGAAGTTGACAGCGTTGGTATGTCAGTAAAGAATCATAGAAAAGAAATTTCAAGAAGTATGGGCATATCCTAGAGGTACTAGGACTAAGAAAAATGCAAGCCTTAAAGAGGATGTAGGGGTTTCTTATAGTTTTAGAGAGAGTTAAAATATCAATAATTAATTATTGTAGCCAGGTTAGCTGGGGGGTTTAGTATCTGTATTAGTATACTTGACTTCACTATGATTTGAACACTGTTAGTGTTATCTGAACCTCCTTGTATTTTAAATACTGACAAGGTCAAAAGGTCTTGACCTATCTGGCCTAAAGCTAGAGTTGATTTAGATGTTTGCAGAGCTTCATTTTCCAACACATTTTTTTAGCTCCATAAACAATCCCCTTATCAGAGTTTGATAATTTTGAAAATGTAAGATAAATATTAGCAAGAGCTAGCATTTGTGCTTAAGCCTATGGTCTAGGCAGTTTGGGGACTTGAGATATTAAATATATTCACCCCTCCCACATGTTGTATTGCTATTGATGGAACGAAATAGTGATTAAGACTAGAGTTCCACATCTTCCCCACCACCAAAAGTCTGTGCCTTTCCTCTTCCTCCCTAAGTAACCACTATAGTTTTCCGATTTTAAATATGGGTTGTGTTGTGTCTGGTTGTTTATTTTATATATGTTTATATATGTTTTATATATATAATTTCTGAGTAGTATTCCATGGACTATATGTCCCCTAACTTTTTTTTCACAGTCATCTGTGAAGGGACATTTTGGTTGCTTCCAAATTTTTGCTATTGTAGATAATGCGGCTATGAACATAGGGGGTACATATATCCCTTAGAATTAGTAATATTATCTCCTTGGATAAATTCCTAGGAGTGGGATTGCTGGGTCATAAGGTATTTCCATTTGTATTTGCTTAAGGATTCTCCATACTGTTCTCCAATGGTTGTACCATTTTGCATTCCCACCAGGAGTATATTAGAGTTCCTTTCTCTCCACATCCTTTCCTGTTTTATTTTTGAAGGCATTCTTACATGTGTAATGTGGTTTTAATTTGCATTTTTCTGGTAATGAGTGAATTAGAGCATTTCTGCATATCTCTGTGGGCCATGCGTATCTCTTCTTTGGAGAACTGTCTATGCATGTCCTCTGCCCACTTTTTTATTGAGTTGTTCTTTTTCTATTTGTTGAGCTGAATGAGTTATTTTTAGACGTTTGATATCAAGCGTTTGTCTCAAGTATGATGTGTGAATATGTTCTCCCATTTGCTGGGTTTACTGTTTATCTTTATAGAGTTTTCTTTTGATGTATGGAAGATTTTTAATTTGATATAGTCCCACTTGTTCCATCTTGCTTTCTTATCCCTTGCCCATGGGGTGAAGTCTCCAAATATGGCTTTAATGTTAATGTCAAGAAATGTTTCACCGATATGTTCTAGATACTTCTATGTATTTTATAATGTCAGATCTGATAACCAGATCTTTGATACATTTTGAGTTAATTTTGGTTGATGGTGTTAATTGGTGGTCTAGTTTCATTTTTTCTACAAGTGGCTGTCCAATTCTGCCAACGCCATTTGTTAAAGAGACTTTCTTTGGCCTCTTTGTCATATCTGAGGTGTCTGAACATGTATGGATTAAGTTCTGGGCTCTCTGCCCTATTCCACTGGTCCATATGACCATTTTTGTTCCAGTACTACACTGTTTTGATTACTACTGGTTTGTAATATAATCTGAAGTTGGGTATTGTGATGCCTCCATTATTTCTTCTTTTTCTTTAGGAGTATTTTTCTTCATGTTTTTTTTTTTAGAGTTTCACACAAATTTTTGAATAATCTGTTCAATTTCCTTGAAATATATCATTGGGATTTTAATAGAGATTGCACTGAATCTATAGATTGCTTTTGGCAAAATTACCATTTTAATGATATTAATTCTCCCAGTCCATGAACAGGGGATGTTTTTCCATTTCTTTGTGTCACCCTCTATTTCTTTTAACAGTGTCTCATAGTTTTCCTTGAAAAGGTCCTTTAAATCCTTTGTTAAATTTATTCCTATATATCTTATCTTCTTGACTTCAACTGTGAATGGTATTGTTTCCTTCAGTTTCATTTTTTTCTGACCTATCTTTTGCATAAAGAATTGTCATGGATTTGTGGGTATTGATTTTGTAGCCTACTACTTTACTGAAGTTATTGAAGATTTTCCAGTAGTTTCTTGGCAGAGTTTCTGGGTTCTTGGCAGAGTTTCTGGGTTCTAAGTATATCAACATATCTGTGAATAATGAGAGTTTAACTTCATCCTTTCCAATTTGTATTCCTTTAATATTTCTTTCTTGTCTGATTGCTATGGCAAGGATTTCTAGGACTATGTTGAATAAAAATGGAGAGAGTGGACACCCTTTTCCCCATTGACTATGATGTTAGTTGTGAGTTTATCATATATAGCCTTTAATATTTTAAGGAAATTTCCTTCCACTCCCAGTTTCTTGAGGGTATTTATTGTACCTTGCAAATGCTTTTTCTGCATTGACTGATAGAATCATGATTTTTGTCTTTGCTTTTGCTGATATAGTGGGTTACATTTATTGACTTAGGAATATTGAGCCATCCCTGTTTCCCAGGAATGAATCCCACTTGATCTTGGTGGATTATTCTCTTAATATATTGTTGAATTCGATTAGCCAAGATTTTGTTGAGTATCTTTGCATCGATTTTCATCAGGGATATAGGTCTATAGTTTTCTTTTTTGGAGGGATCCTTTCCTGCTTTGGGGAGCAGGGTGATGTTAGCCTCATAGAATGTATTTTGAGTATTCCTTCTTGTATGTTCTGGAAGATTTTGAGGAGGATGGGTGTTAGTTCTTCGAATGTTTTGTAAAATTCATTAGTATAGCCATCAGGACCCTGGCTTTTGTTCTTGGGTAGGCTTTTGATTACTGTTTCAATTTCTTTACTAGTGATTGGCCTGTTAAGTTTTTCTACTTCCTCTTGTGTCAAGGTTGGTAGTAGGTATGACTAGAATATGTCCATTTCTTCTAAGTTGTCAAATTTGGTTCCATACAGATGTCCATAATATTCTTGTATAATATTTGAATCTCTGCCTCATCTGTTCTAATATCTCCTCTTTCATTTTTGAGTGATTTTACCATAGCATTCTCTCTTTTTCTCTTGGTGAGTGTAGCGAGTGACTTATCTATTTTATCTATCCTTTCAAAGAACCAGCTCTTGATTTCATTAATCTTCCTAATGATCTCCTTGTTTTCTTTTTCATTGATTTATGTTCTGATGTTGACTATTTCCTGTCTCTTGCTGACTGTTGATTCTTTTTGCTGCTCCACTTCTAGTTGGCTGAGGTGGGTTGTTAGATGGTTTACTAGTGATTTCTCCTGTTTATTAATGTGGGTCTGTATTGCTATAAACTTCCCTCTCAGCACTACTTTTGCTGCATCCCATAGAGTCTGGTAATTGGTTTCTTATTTTACATTGGTATTGAGATAATTCTTAATTTATTTTTTGATCTCTTCAATGGCCCATTTATTGTTCAGCAGAATATTGTTTAGTCTCCAGGCTTTGGGAAAATTTCTCTGCCTTTTTGGTAGATTTCTAGTTTCATGCCTTCATGGTCTGAGGGGATTCGTTTTATAATTTTAATATTTACATATCTGTTTAGACAATCTTTGTAACCCAGCATATGGTCAATCCTTGTAAGTGTTCCATGTGTACTTGAGAAGAATGTGTATACATTATTTTGGGGATGGAAAGTTCTGTATATATCTATTAGGTCCATTTCATTTATGATTTCATTTAAGTTCATTATACTCTATTGATTTTTTTTTTTTGTCCAGATATTCTGTTTCTTGCTAAGTGTAGTGTGTTGAAATCTCCTACTATTATTTTGTTGCTATCAATGTCTCCCACTATTATTGTGTTGCTATCAATGTCTCCCTTGAATTCAGTAAGTGTTTGTTTTATATATTTGGGTGCTTCTAAGTTGGGGGCATATATATTAATGATGGCTATATCTTCTTGTTGGATTGAAACTTTAACCATTATGTAATATCCTTCTTTATTTTTGATTACTTTCTTTGCCTGAAAGTCTGTTTTATCAGAGAATAGGATAGCTGTCCCTATCTGTTTTTGTGAGTTATTGTCTTGGACCATCTTGCTCCAACCTCTTATATTCAGTTTCTAGTTGTCTTTTCTTTGGATGTGTGTTTCCTGAATACATATAATGGATGGATCCTTTTCTTTAATCTATTTAGCTATTCTGAGTCTTTTGACAGATGAGTTTAGGCCATTCACATTTAAGGTGATTGTTGATATATGTGGTTTACTTATGTCCATTCTGATTTTTGTTTTGATTTTATTTTAAATTGTTGAGTCATTGCCCATTTGTTTCTATCTAACTTTTTTTTTTTTTTGCCTCCAGGGTTATCGCTGGGGCTCCGTGCCTGCAATACAGAATCCACTGCTCCTGGAGGCCATTCTTGTTACTTGCTTACATGTTTCTCCATGTTTGTCCCAGTTTCTTTTTTGAAAATGCCTGTACGATATAGATTTCTGTTCACCCCACACCCCTGATACTGTGGTCATTTAGTTAAAAACAGAAGGGGGAATTGTTGGTATGTTTCATATTGGTTTGCTCCCCTTCCCCCCGACCTCTAAGAGAATTGTTTTGGCCCTTGCTAGTTTTGCACCCTACTTTCTCCCCGCCCCCTATGCTAAGGATGTCCAGAGTCCCAGCAGCAGCCACTGAGGGAGAATGATGGGGAAGCACATGCTGTGGTGATTTGCCTGCTTGTGAATAAAGATTAAACTGCAGCTTCTCAGCTCAGCTGTGTGTCCCCAAGTCTCTGTTCCCCACTGCAAAGCTAGCCCGGCTGGCCTGCTGGAGGCTCTGAACTTTAACAACAAATGGCACCCACGTGGACCTGACCTGCGCATCTCTCAGATAAGTGAAGACAATTTGGCTACCTATGTACTATGGCCTTCTCTTCTGCTTGTGAAAAGATCTCCAAAGGCCTCTGCCCTTTCTTCACGAAACTGTTTTGTTGTTTCTGGAACATTTATCTCTGGACCACTCTGTGGTTTCTGCCCAACGCCATCCCGCAGGAGCCCAACGCCAGCCCGCAGGAGCCCAACGCCAGCCTGCATGAGCCGGCTTTCCACTGGGTGGTGCAGGGCATTGGGCGCCTGCTCCCTCCATGCTGCTCGGCCGACATGGCAGGGCCATGGGGCAGGGCCGCGGCAGCCTATCCTGGCCGCCACCCCATGGCACCTCAGCCCACGCCTTCTGCATGGCTGGCCCGCCCACCCTCCTGCTATGAAGTCTGGGCAGATCCCGGAACCCCTGGAGACCACGGGCTCCCTGCTGAAACTGGGACCCCTGGCCGAGATCCTCAGCTCAGGTCTGAAGGCAGACGAGCTAGAATACGGCAGAGATTCGTGCAGAGATCACAACCTACAATTCCTAGAAGTGGAGCTGTGCGGGAGGCCCCACCTCCGGATGGTGCCCCCCCAACAACAACTAAGACAGTACAGATCTAAATTTGTGTTTAAAATGACATGTCTTCGTAACAAAGGTTTCTCTCCTTGTGTATTAATGACCATGTTTAAGTGTGTGTTTAAAGTTTGGTAAACAATAACTTTAAGGCTAAATTCTTATCAGGCAAAGTTAAATGAAAAAGGTTTTCAACGTAATTCTCATAAAGATAAAATTAACTTACATTTAAAGTCTGAGGTAAAAATTAGTTAAAAATCAATATATTTTAACTAAGTTGGTCAAAAAAAAAAAAACCCAAAAAACCTGCACACACCTAGGGTGTGTCTCCATCTTGAATGGGTGTAACAAAAGGTTAAAAAGACATTGTTGATATGTAAAAGTCTCAAATTCCTTCTCAATTAGAAATGTTAGGTTGCTATGGTTATGCTAATAATTCTCATCCCTGAGGCTTTTTTCTTTCTATGGTTCATGTTTGCCTTCCCACATTTTATTGTTTGAACTTTAAATAGCCTTAGAATCGTGCTTGGAAGGGACTTCCAATTGTAACAGAGTTATCAATTGTGGTAAACTTCTAACCTCCTACAAGTTTTGTTTCATAGTAAGTAAATTGCAGCTGTCAAGTGCTCTACAGCTGACCTTTCTCATACAACGTTCCACCCCCTGGCATTCTTCTGTGGACATCTGCTTTGGACTCGCAATTCTATCGGACTCACTGGTACATCTCTGGGACACTTTGCACAAAACTAGCAGCTTCCCCTTATGCTGCTGGGTTTCTCAAAGACTGACTGCAGCCATGCCTTGGGACTCTAGGCCTCACCCTCCCCCCCATGCTAGAAAATGCCTGTTGAAGTAAGTACGCCCCCCAGAGGCAGGAAATGTTTTTTTTTTTTTAAGCTGATAAAGTTTTGCCCACAGAGGCAAAAATTGGCCCCCTCAGGCCTTCCCTTGGCAGCACACTGGTTCTTGTTACTCGCTTACATGTTTCTCCATGTTTGTGCCAGTTTCTTTTTTGAAAATGCCTGTACGATATAGGTTTCTGTTCACCCCACACCCCTGATACTGTGGTCATTTAATTAAAAACAGAAGGGGGAATTGTTGGTATGTTTCATATTAGTTTGCTCCCTTTCCCCCCCGACCTCTGAGAGAATTGGTTTGGCCCTTGCTAGTTTCGCGCCCTGCTTTCTCCCCGCCCCCTATGCTAAGGATGTCCAGAGTCCCAGCAGCAGCCGCTGAGGTAGAAAGATGGGGAAGCACATGGTGTGGTGATTTGACTGCTCATGAATAAAGATTAAACTGCAGCTTCTCAGCCCAGCCGTGTGTCTCTGGTTGTCTCTGTCTACTGCCACGAAGCTAGCCCGGCCAGCTGGCACCCTGAATTTAACAACAGTATGTAACTTCTTTCCTTTGCCTAAAGCCTGCAAAATTTTATCCTTGTTGTTGAGTTTTAATAATTTTACAAAATGTGCCTTGGTGTTGGTCGTTTTCAATTTGTGAACCTGGGTGATCAATATGCCTCCAAAATAGGTATGTTCTGAGGATTGCCTACATAAGGGAAATTTTCATCTAAAATTTCTCTAAAAATTATTCCTGGACCTTTGACCTGGTCTACCTCCTCAGGTATCCCTATAACTCATATATTTGACCATTTTATGGAGTCTGCAATTTCATGGAGAGTATCTTCCTTCATTCTTTTTTTAAATTTCTTTATTGGGGAATTAATGTTTTACATTCGACAGTAAATACAATATTTTATACATGCATAACATTTACCAGTTTTCCATAACTGGGAATACAATACAACCCCCACTAGGTCCTCTGTCATCCTTCTTGGATCTGTATTCTCCCCATCTACCCACCCCAGAGTCTTTTACTCTGGTGCAATATGCCAGTCTTAATTCTTTCTAAACCTTTCCTTGCCCTTGTTTTTGAACTGAAAGAGTGGACTAATTGTGTTTTCTAGATTGGGAATTATTTCTTCTGCATGTGTGAGTCTATTTCCTAAGCTTTCTACCTGAGTTTGAACTGCACTAAAGTTGTCTTTCAGTCCTTGCAGCTCTGTTTGAAATTTTTCCTCCATACTGTTTAACTGCTTAGTTAACTCTGCTTTGGGTTCTTTCATGCTTTGTAGGTTCTTATCAAATTTCAAAGTAAAATGTTCTTTGAACTCTTGCTTATATTCTAGTAGAATTCTCGTAAGATTTCTATAGTCTGTCTCTGATAGACTCTCTGCATCAGGAATTTCTTGAATTACATCTGATTTACTTCTCTCTGTGTGATGTCATACTGTTTAACTTTCTGCCTCTTTGCTTTCGCATATATGGTGTTAGTTATTGTTGACCAGCAGGTGGTGCTGTTGTGGTCTTTGCTTTCCACTTATTTGAATCTGCGGTGGTGGGTGGGGTGGAGGGGTGTTTGGGGCTATCTTGTGGGCTGACTTTTTTCTTTGTCTTAAACTCAGACTGAGAAAAAAACAAAAGTGACCACTAACCAAAAATATAATAATAAAAGTAAGAACTCTGAGTCAAAGATTGAGAGGTTTCCAGCTCCAATTAATGTTTTTCTGAGGAGTCTGCTAACTACATTACTGTCCAAGCTCTCATTTTGACCCACAGACTGTGTCTTCCAGCCCACTCTCATTTCCTCAACCACACTGCTTGCCAGCACCCACCTGAGGCTGTGGCTTTTTTTCAGCTGTAGATTATGAGTCCAATTCACTCTCTTGTTGTGTTTAATTGTTGTATCAGGGAAAGCAAAGGTCTGACTGCAGCTACTCCATAAACCATGCCTCCCAGAAGTCCAAAAGTTTATTTTTTTTAGTATGGATAAACATTTTCATTGGATAGAGATAGGGCCTCAGTAAAAATCTTTCTTCTTTAATTTTTTATTATCTTTATTTATTGGATATAGACAGGCAGAAACTGAGAGGGTAGGGAAGATAGAGAGGGAGAGAGAAAGAGATACACATACAGCACTGCTTCACTACTCAAAAACCTTTCCCCTTACCGGTGGGGACTGGGGGCTCAAACCTGAATTCTTGTGTATTGTAACATATGCGCTCAACCAGGTGCACCACTACCCAGCCCAGTGAAAATCACTAGTTCTGAAAAACTAGAAACAAATGCTGTTCTCTTCCACTTACATAAATTTTGCTTTATATCTGTGTGGTAACTGAAGGTAGAAATCATAAATTTTCTGTGAGTTCCTTGTTTCCCAACACTTGTTTCTGATATCATTTAGAAGTGATGAAGCAGGTCTGCAAGTGTCTTTCTATTCCCCTCTCTGTCTTCCCCTCCTCTCTCCATTTTTCTCTCTCCTATCTAACAACTATGACATCAATTACAACAACATTAAAAAAACAACAAGGGCAACAAAAGGGAAAATAAATAAATAAATTAATATATATTTTTAAAAGTGTGTAACTATAAATGACCTAGTGTTTCCTGATGGGCATTAGCCTGCCTTCTTGGGTGATGTTTATTTCATGAACTAGCAGAAAAGATTCTCCTCTAATTCATTGAAAGCCCATTAAATAAACCTGGGGCAGGCACCAGAACCTGTACTTGTACCTGAAATGAGCTGCCTTTAAATAAAGTCTTTCAAAGTCTCATAGCATGGGCTGATGTACATGTGTTTACTTGTGTTTACTTGTGGAATCCCTGTGTTCACTGGTCATGGCTTGATTTTTGGTGGTCTGACAAGAAGCCCACCTGCAGACATTTCCCATATAGCTGGCTAGTTGGACCTGGTGAGCTGGACGTGCTGAGTCACAAAGTCACCAGTGGCCCATCTCATTCCTGACTCCACAGTATGCACAAGAAATCCATTTATTGACTGATTATTTAATTAATTTATTTATTTACCAGTTCACTGCTTAGCTCTGGCTTAGACTGGGCTTGGGAGATGGAGACCTGGGAGTGGTTGAGAGATAGATAATAAGGTTAATGAATCTGAAATCTGCAAGGCCTCATGGTCCTCCTCTCATAAGAACATTCTGGGTTCTGCAAGCAAGTAAATTTAGTTGAGAGTGAATAAACCAGAAATTCAGGAAAGAAAACTTCCTGGTTAACATATGAAGGCTTTTTATGCACTTTTTTTATGGAAGAAAAGAGTACAGAGAGGTCCAGGCAGTGATACACCCAGTTGAGCAAACACATTACTATGCATAAGGGCTTGGGGTCAGATTCCCCAGTTCCCACTTTCAGAGGGAAAACTTCATGAGCTATGAAGCAGGTCTGCCAGTGAATCTCTGTCTCTCTTCCTCTCTCCCTTTCCCTCTCAATCACTGCCTCTATCCAATAAAATAAAAATATAATAAGAAAGAAAGCAAGCAATAATAGACACTGACACACATATCGAGCTGACTTTCTGTTAGAGATTATTCATTTCTCATTTCTTGTTCACAACAGGACTGTATACTATATGAACTAAAAGCAGCTGAGACAGAAGTCACTCCATGTCCCTCACTCTCTGACCTCAGAAAATTTGCTTAAGAGTTCTCAAAGTAAACTAAGCTTCCTAATAACTTGGTTATAATAATAATAATTATCTATCTCCTTCTTCAACTCTAAGATAGCAAGTTAACTTCCCCATTCTCTTTAAAATCTGTATTTATTCCAGTCCTGGAACCTCTGGGACTTTGTATTTCTGATACTTCTCCTCTTGATCACCAATCCTGTGACACAGCCTCTGCTGACGTCAACTAAATCAATGCAGCCAATGCTACCATGCCACATTTCACTTCCGGACTATATTCAGAAACAACAGAACTGAGATGTCAGTCTTCCAACTCCAACAGTCTGATGGGACCTTTCCTAACACATGGGACTACCTAGTTCCATTTCAAATGGCATATTCCCTAACAATGGTATAAGAGGTAGTCTGCTGAGGTTAGACTTAATAAACTCAGCAAGCAAGTTGAAAGACCTATAGAAGATACCATAAAGTGTCTAATCAAATATTTACTACTTAGGCCTAGATATCCTCCTTTCCCACCCTCTATTCTGTTGTTGAGGCGGTCTGGTGTCGGGCTGCACCGCGGAGAAGAGAGCGGACGTCCAGAGCAAAGGGGTACACAGATCTTTATTATAGGATGGGGGGGGGGTTTGGTTCAGACCACGTGGAGCCAGCCAGCAATGGCCGACCACGGGGGGAGAGCAGGGAGCGAGACCTCAGAGAGGGAGAGCCGAGAGCCCAGAGAGAGAGAGGGGAGGGGTGAGGGGGCTTTTTATTGGGCGACAACCAGGGGTGCCGTGTAGGGCCAGGATTGGTTGAAAGGGGGCACTCTAGGATTTAGCGGGGCATAGAAAAACCTGGGGGCGGAGCCAGGATTGGTTGAAAGGGGGCACTCTAGGATTTAGCGGAGCATAGAAAAACCTGGGGGCGGAGACTGCATCAGAATAAGTCCTCAGCAACACTATTCACCTCTCTAAATCATTTTTACCAACTCAATTAACTACACAAAAGAAAGCAAGAGATATCCCTTGATCTCTACTGATAGCAAAAACATTAATGTAACACTCTTGATAATCTTTAGAAGAAATACTATATACAACTGACCAAGAGAGAAACTGGCAAAAGTATAGATATCAACTAAAGGACAATTATTGTCCCCTATGACAACCTAAATTTTAATTGTCAAACAAGTAAAATGCAGTAAAACTCAAGGTTAACTTAGATCCCACTTAAACCATCAGTCTATTCCCTCCCTAACTTGACTCCAGATCCAATAAATGCAGTACCATTTATTGGATACAATAAATGACACTCAGTGTTTTAGCAAATGTGAGAAAGCCTAATCTCATAATAAAGAAAGAACTATAGGGAGTCGAGCAGTAGTGCAGCCGGTTAAGCACACAGGGCGCAAAGCTCAAGGACTGACATAAGAATCCTGGTTTGAGACCTGGCTCCCCACTTGCAGGGGAGTCACTTCGCAAGCGGTGAAGCAGGTCTGCAGGTGTCTATCTTTCTCTCCTGCTCTCTGTCTTCTCCACCTCTCTCCATTTCTCTCTGTCCTGTCCAACAACTACGTCAATAACAACAACAATAACTACATGAATGGCAACAAAAGGGAATAAATAAATAATTTTTTTAAAAAAAAAGAAGGAACTACAAAAGCTGGATAAGTGCAAGAGACGGGTTCACTTAATGGGGGCCTTTCTAGTCACTACCAGGCCACCCCCTCATCTGGGGCTCTAGTCAGAGAATCACTGGATTCCCACATAGATGATAGGCCTAGTCCTTTCATAGATCTGTCTCTTCACCATCACTTGTCACTGCTAGAAAAAACATCGTAAGCCCTCTTGTGGGTTGCTTCAGGACCTTGCTATCACTGTAGAGTAGAAATGGTAAGGACTGTCCCACTTTCTGAAGGAAGGATGGGTCAAACTACTCTGCCACTTGAGGAAGACTGGTCTGAAATAATTGCAGCCTAAAATGTTCTTAGCTGTGACCAGGAACTATGAGCTTAGACTAACAGGGACTCAGATGTTATACAGGCTTCTGTGCTAAGCATAAATATATTTGAGCCCTAACTCGGATCAATTGGGCAAACAGTTAATGGTATTTACATTTTTTTTCATGTTTGAGATCTACTCTCTGCCCTAATCCTGCTTTCTAGCCCTATTCTTAACCCTGACACTATCTTTCCAGACAATATTTTTAGACCACCAGAATGATAGCTATCAGATTCAGGCAAAAAATACTGAAGTCATGCACCCTTATGGACATACCTAAAATAGTCTTCCTAGCTTCTTCGTGCATTCAGATCTCTATTTTCATCTGCTCTATTCCTTCATTTCTGTTCCTTTTTATTAAGTGGTTTGTCCTGGCATATCTTACCACCTTTCAGCCACCAAGTTGCAGACACTACTATGATTCCATTCTGACTTCCCTGGGTAGGCGACTTTACCATTGTGTCCTCAAGTCTCACCTTTCCAGAGCCTTTGCCCACTAGGGAAAGATACAAACAGGCCAGGAGCATGGATCAACCTGCAAATGTTCACGTCTAGTGTAGAATCAATTACATAAGCTAAGTCTTCCACCTTCTGCACCCCAAAAGAATTTTGATTCATATTCTTAGAGGGATAAAGAATAGGGAAACTTCCAATGGAGGGGATAGGACACAGAACTCTGGTTGTGGGAACTATATGGTATTATGTCCTTGCTATCTTACAATCTTGTTAGTCATTATTAAACCACTAGTAAAAATTTAAAAGTAAACTGCTTAAGAGTGTCCCAATTCTTTGACACTTATAACCATATAAATATTGCATTTTTGCCTACTTTTTATTATTTGGTAGGACTGAGAAAAAATTGAGTGAGGAGGGGGAGATAAAGAAAGAAAGAGAGGCCTTGGTGCACCCAGTTAAGTGTACATAGTACTAAGCACAAGGATCCGCTTAAGTATTCTGGATCAAGCTCCAGACTCCCCACCTACAGGAGGAATGTTTCACAAGTGGTGAAGCTAGTCTATAGGTGTAAGTCTTTTTCTCTTCCACTATATCTCCCCCTCCTCTCTCAATTTATCTCTATCCTTTCCTATAAAATGGAAAAAAAAATGGCTGCCAGGAGCAGTTGGTTTTGTAGTGCCAGCACCTAGCGGAGAGAGAGAGAGAGAGAGAGAGAGAGATGCAGACCTACTTCGCTACTTGTGAAACTTCCACGCTGCTAGTGGAATAGGCTTCTGTCCTTGAACATGGCTGTGTGTCTCCATCAGGTGTCACTGCCAGGCCCCTATTAGTTTGCTTCTTAATTATCTTTGTCCTCCTACTGGGACTAACATACACTTTCTCTTAGTTCTGAATTCCTGTCACCCAGAACAATGACTGGCTATACCTGGTAGAGTGTACACCTTACCAAGCACAAAGACCTGGATTCAAGGCCTGGCTCCCACCTCCTGGGGGTAAGCTTCACAAGCAATGAAGCAGTGCTGCAGGTGTGTCTTTCTTCTCTCCCCTCTATCCCTTTCCCTGTCATGAACTCTCAGCACTTCCCTGCATGTATGTTACATCTGTTAACTTACCAAAGTGAATTTTCAGTGAGAACTGGTGCAAGCATGATTTGAACTTAGAGTGGCCTAGCTTGAGACCTCTCAAGCCTTCTACCCTACTTCCTCAGCTCCAAAGTGTCAACTGAATTTCAACCACACTCTCAATATGAAGATTCTTTCCAAGTGCTGTGATCCAGTCACTTCTGTGTTACTGTTTTGCCCTGAAAGAAGCAGCACTAAAGCATCTGGGTGTGGTGGACTTAGGCTCCCATTATTCAGAGGGAGAGCTAGGAAGAAAAAATATTTTGAGCTTACAATTCCTGCTGTGTGTGCACTTTGACTAAGGAGTGGAAAGTTGACAGAAGAATGGAAAGTTGGACAAACTGTGAGAAGAAAAACAAGTTGAATTAAGAAATGAACACGGGGGATGGATGGTGTACCTGGTTAAGCACATACACTACAGTGTGCAAGGACCCAGGTTTAAGCCCCTGGTCCCCACATGCTGGGGGGAAATTTTCACAAGTGGTGAAGCAGGGTTGCGGGTGTCTCTCTATCTCTCTCCCTCTCTATCTCCTCCTCCCTTCTCATTTTCTCTCTGTCTCTATCCACTAATAAATAAATACAAACATTTTTAAAAACAGATGAGTGAGGGAATAAAGTCATTTACAGAGGAATGAATGAGGGTCAAAGATGTAGCGCACAGGGTAAAGAACCTGCTATGCTTGAAGCCCAGGTGTGAGTCTCAGTACCACAGGAAAAATGCTAAGGAAGTGTTGGCATTAGAATATCTCCCCCCACCCCGCCTCAGTGAAAAAAGTAGATCAGAGAGGTAAAATAGCAGATGAATGTAGCCTGGGTTACACAAACAGAACACAACATAACAAAAATATAGTAGAAACAAATAAATAAATTGGGGCTGGGTTGTGCACCTGGTTGAGCACCATAATACCATGTGCATGGACCTGGGTTCAAGCCCTCACTTTCTACATGTAGGAGGGAAGTTTTCAGTGTGGTGACTCTAGTCCCTCTCCTTCTCTCAGGCCCATCCTCCTTCCATTTCAGTTTCTCTCTGTTTCAATCAAGTAAAAGCGGAGAGAGAAGCAAAAAAAAAAAAAAAAAAAAAAAAGCCACTGAGAGCAGTGGATTCACTGTACAAGCACAGATTCCCGGCAGTAAACTTCTGGTGACAATCAAATCAAGGTACTTAATTAAATATATACATTTCTTTTGGAATCATTCCAGTCAGGAATTATTGCTAACTTGAGAGCTTGTGGGACTTGTGAGCTCCAAGGACTAACTTACCATTTTGCATTTCAGTATCTTTTTATCACTCTTGTGTGACAGAACCAGAATTACAAGAAATCATATAGGAAACACACCCTCTATTACTCTGGTCAGATGCTGTGTATCTTTCATTGTGTTTGAAAAAGCTCCAACAAATACTGAAGGGAGAGAGTTACATCCTAGGAGATTTTTCATGATAAAATAAGAATAAGGCAAACTATCTTCACAGTAGCAGCTTATCTTCCCTTTCCATTTTGTTCTAGGAAGGACATTTTCATTTTTTTTTTATTTTTAAATATTTATTCCCTGTTGTTGCCCTTGTTGTTTTATTATTGTACTTATTACTGTTGTGATTATTGATGTTGTCATTGTTGGATAGGATAGAGAGAAATGGAGAGAGGAGGGGAAGACAGAGATGGGGAGAGAAAGATAGACACCTGCAGACCTGCTTCATGGCCTGTGAAGTGATTCCCCTCAGGTGGGAGCCGGGGGCTCGAACCGGGATCCTTATGCCCGTCCCTATGCTTTGCACCACCTGTGCTTAACCTGCGCTTAACCTGCTATGCTACTGCCCGAATCCCGGAAGGACATTTTCTAAGGTCCCATCTTTTCTTACTGAAGTTTAGGGCCATTTGATCACTTCATCATTTCACTCACCGCTGAGCTTTTGACAGCATCTTATTTTGGTCAGTGTCTGGCTAGATAGTTTTAATTTCTTCACTCTTTCCCTAAATTGCTTCGGAAGATTGGTTACCTCTTATTATTGTTCTGGGCAGGTGCTGGGCATTGGCACATTTGTTCACAGATTATTCATGTTTTGTCACAAGTGGCAGAAATAGGCAACATTTCTGGGGCTAAGTGCAAATGTTACACATCATAAAACACCAAGTAAGTGTGATTTCCTTAGATAATGTGAACCAAGGGTGACTTAATGAAAGGTATTTGTACCTACTATGGTAAGAATTAAGTTACAGGCATAATGGAGACATATTCTGGCATACTGAAGACATAATGAAGACCTGCTTAAGGTACTGGATGATACAAGAACTCCCTCATCCTAGACCTCCAAATAATCTATCAAAATGTCCAAGAAGGGTTGACTGAATACCTCACTTGGATAGTGTACTCCTTGCTATGTGCACAACTCAGGTTTGAGCCCTGCCCCCCCATTGCATTAAAGGAAATTTCTACCCCCCACATTGTACTGAAGAAAATTTCTGTGCTGTGATTTCTCTCTCCGTCTCTTAAATAAATAAGTACTTTACAGGAGGAAGTCTTAAATAGAGTATAAAACCAGAACACAGAAATATCAATAAAGTAAATAAATAACTTTTTTCTGCCATTGTTTTCTACATCCCTTTTAACCAATTCTGCTTTCTTTTTAGATTTGTTCATAAAAGGTAGGAGAATTATTTACCAAATTGAAGTAAGAATAGATAATGGCTTAGGTTGAAAGAAATGAAACAAAAAAGGAAGATTAGTTTCTCAACTATTCCATTCTGTAAGCTTTTATCTGCTAAATTATAGTGAGGAGGGAGATAGTTGTACCTTTGAGAACAGGTGAGCACATTTCTTTATCAAGTGGGATTTGGCATTCAAAATACCTTACTCATCAGACTTGATTAAAACTCATCTCTGAAGTTAGATTTGCCTGGCTCCCAACTTTCTCAAACCATGTGGTATAAAATGAAGAAAATCTTATTTCCCAAGTACATCTGATAGTGGAAGATTGGATCAACTAACAGTATCATGTGTGCCTGAAACTCCTAAGTCGCTTCCTATAAACAGATACAAATATTTTGTTTAGACAATTGTCAGATATGGCAGGGGCTCGAACCTGGGTTCTTGCACACTGTAGTATGTGTACTTAACTAGGTGTACCACGATCCAGTCGTTATTTATTTTATTACTTATTTATTTATTTATTTATTTATTTATAACTCTCAGTAAGTAGTTCTTAGTTCTGCTTAAGGTGGCACAGAAATTAAAAATTGAACTTGGGGGAGTCGGGCTGTAGTGCAGTGGGTTAAGCGCAGGTGGCGCAAAGCACAAGGACCAGCATAAGGATCCGGGTTCGAACCCCGGTTCCCCACCTGCAGGGGAGTCGCTTCACAGGCGGTGAAGCAGGTCTGCAGGTGTCTATCTTTCTCTCCTCCTCTCTGTCTTCCCCTCCTCTCTCCATTTCTCTCTGTCCTATCCAACAACGACAATAACAATAATAACTACAACAATAAAACAACAAGGGCAACAAAAGGGAATAAATAAATAAAATAAATATTAAAAAAAATTTTTAAAAATTGAACTTGGGCTCTTATATTGTCAGTCATTAATTTTTTTTGTATAATCATTATGCTATTTCCCCTGACCTGAATTGTCACTACATTAAGATACACATTTTCCAAAATTTCAATTCTAACTCCTATAACTAAATATATGGTTTCAGTAAATAAAAAATAATTTTGTTAAAAATTATCTTTATTTATTGGATAGAGACAGAGATATTGAGAGGGGAAGGGAAGATTGAAAGCAAGAGACACACCTGCAGCCCTGCTTCACCACTTGCCACAGGTGGGGACCAGGGCCTTGAAATTGGGTCCTTGTGCATTGTAACATGTACACTCAACCAGGTGTGCCACTTTTTTTTGTGCCTCCAGGGTTATTGCTAGGGCTCAGTGCCTGCACCATGAATCCACTGCTCCTGTCCTGGAGGCCATACTTTACCCCCTTTGTTGCCATTGTTGTTGTAGCCTCGTTATGGTTATTATTATTATTGTTATTGTTGATGGTGTTCGTTGTTGGATAGGACAGAGAGAAATGGAGAGAGGAAGGGAAGGCAGAGAGGGAAAGAGAAAGACAGACACCTGCAGACCTGCTTCACTGCCTGTGAAGCGACTCCCCTGCAGGTGGGGAGCCTTGGGCTCTAACCAGGGTCTTTACACTGGTCCTTGTGCTTTGTGCCACCTGCGCTTAACCCACTGTTACTACTAGACCCCCAGAAATAAAACTTTTAATATATTTAATTCAGTTGAATTTTAAGAGCAAAGTGCAAGGGAATTTTCAAAAACATGCTTTGTATCATTTGATATTTGGATGAGGTGGAATTAACACTTGTGATACTAGTGTTGTTTTCTTCCAGCTTTTTGTGTAATGTTCTCATAATTATTCTAAATGCTGTCATTGAAATAAATTTACACCATGAACACTTTTTAAACTGTTGTATCATATTCAAAATTTATTAAACAGAGGGTCATTTTTAATTTTATTTATAAAAATGAAACACTGACAAAACCATAGGATAAGAGGGGTACAACTTCACACAATTCTTACCACCAGAACCCCATATCCCATCCCCTCTCTTGATGGCTTTCCTATTCTGTAACCCTCTGGGAGCATGGACCCAGGGTCATTGTGGGATGCAGAAGGTGGAAGGTCTGGCTTCTGTAATTGCTTCCCCACTGAACATGGGCTTTGGCAGGTTGATCCATACTCCAGGCCTGCCTCTCTCTTTCTCTAGTAGGGTGGGGTTCTAGGGAATAGGAGCTCCAGGACAAACTAATGGGGCTGTCTGTCCAGGGAAGTCTGGTTGGCATCCTGCTAACATCTGGAACCTGGTGGCTGAAAAGAGAGTTAACATACAAAGCCAAACAAATTGCTGACTAATCATGAACATAAATGCTGGAGTAGTGCAGATGAAGAGTTGGGGGGAGGTCTCCGTTTTGTAGATAGCTAGTAGGCATATTTTAGTTATATTCCAAAGGGCCGTGGTCCAGGAGGTGTCACAGTGGATAAAACACTGGATTCTCAACCAAAGGGCCTGTGGCTATACTAGTTTATTTTTCCCCCTTTTTCTTGTTGTTGTTGTTGTTGTCCTTCTTCTTCTCCTCCTCCTCCTCCTCCTCCTCCTCCTCCTCCTGCTCCTCCTCCTCCTCCTCCTCCTCCTCCTCCTCCTCCTCCTCCTCCTCCTTTTCTTCCTTGAGCCTGAAATCTGATATGCAGGTTGATCCAAGTTGTCCAGGTTTGAACCCTCCGGTCCCCGCCTGCAGAGGGAAAGCTTTGCAAGTGGTAAAGCAGGGTTGCAGGTGTCTATTTCTCTCCCTTCTCTACCACCCCCTTCCCTCTTGATTTCTGTCTGTCTCTATCCAATACATAAAGATAATAAAGTATTACATATATATATGTATATATATATATATACATACCTGAAAGCAAAAGTGCACAATAGTCTGCAGTGAGTCAGTATAAAGTTCATAATGAAACAGTGTCTAATTAGAGTGCTATTTTTTTTATTTAAAGAGTGAACTTTATCTTAATTTAAAATAGGTGGAAATGCAGTTTGTTTCAATTTTATTTTGTTTTCTTTTTTTAAGCATTGACCTGATTTTTGCATGTTCAGTCAAGGTCTTGTGAGAAAGCGAGTTTACCCAGAGGCTTTTCTCAGAGCTCTCGCATTTTAAAAGTTCTCTGTTTTTTTACTTGGCCAGACAGAGGCTACCTGGCTTCTCAGATATTGGTAAACTCCCTTTTGCTGAGCACCCAAAGCCAACTGGATCTTCAGATGTTAAGAGACTCCCTCCTTCTGAAAGCCCCAAGGATAACTGTTTCCAAATAGTGAGATTACAGAACTAAAAAAAAAAAAAAAAACTGCCTCTTTGCTCTTCTACCCCTCAGGATAAGAGTAACCATTGAAAGTAGGGCACCAAAGTAAAAACCCTGTGGTGAGGGGGAGGGTGGACATGAGGCTTCCTGGGCCCGAAGGGGGTGGGGGTGGGTGGCTGGGATGGGACACAATCTTTTGATGATGGGAATGGTGCTTATGTACACACCTATTAAATTGTAGTCATATAAATCACTATTTAATTAATATGAGAGGGGGAAATTGATTGTATGTCTAACAAAGGGACTTTTCAAAGTTAACCCAATTACCAAATAATGTGTTGTTAACAATAACTATCCATTGTCTTCTTGAACCCTAAGACAGCAGGAACCTCACATTTCCACTATAGAGCCTAAACTTCCCCCAGTCCTGTGTTGTTAAAATTTTCAGAGGCTCTAGCCGGGCGGGTAGCTTCACGGCGGGTAGCAGAGACGCGGAGACAACGGCTGGGCAGGGAAACTGTATTTCTTTATTCAGGAACAACGATTCATAAACTAAGACAAACTAATCACCAAACAGAATTCTGCTGTCTCTTTGCGGCGGCGCAAGCACTCTCTCTCACTCTGGAACTCAGGAACTCTCCAACTCTGGAACTCTGGAACTCTCGTACTGGGGAACCCTCTGAAACTCTGGCACTCTCGAACTCAGAAACCCTCTCTCAGGGTTCCTTGGGGCGGGGCCAAGCGGGCCCACGAAATTAACTGGACTGATCCAATTCTCTTGGCGGGGGAGGGCTAGAACAAACCAATGTAAAGCATACGACAGTCCTGGGACCCTAGGGTAGGGTCCACTTTCCTGTATGCTTCTCCCAATTCTTATCAAATAATATTGCATCCGCTGATGGCAACTTAATCAATACAACGAGTGCCACCCCAGCATGCTTCACTTCAGACTGTGTCCAGAGACTTCAGGTGTGGAACGACAACCCTTCTGCTTCATCACTCAGGTGAGACCTTTCCTTTCATAGTATTCTCTAATTCCATCCCAGGTGGTTCACTTCCTAACAAAGTCCCAAAACCTAGATAGAGAGCAGGTTCCAGGAGATAGAGCATATGTTCACACGTATGCATAAACTAGGGCAAATATATACCTGAAAGCAGAAGTACACTAGAGTTTGCCGTGAGTACCCCCCAAAACTTCATCTCCACTACTGCAACCTTTGGGTCCATTATTCTTCAACAATTTATTTGGCTTTGTATGTTAACTCTCTTTTCAGCCCCCAGGTTCCAGATGCCATCAGGATGCCGGCCAGGCTTCCCTGGACTAAAGATCCCACCAATGCATCCTGGAGCTCTGCTTCCCCAGAGACCCACCCTACTAGGGAAAGAGAGAGGCAGACTGGGAGTATGGACCGACCAGTCAGCGCCCATGTTCAGCGGGGAAGCAATTACAGAAGCCAGACCTCCCACCTTCTGCAATCCACAACAACCCTGGGTCCATGCTCCCAGAGGGATAGAAAATGGGAAAGCTATTGGGGAGGGGATGGGATATGGAGATTGGGTGGTGGGAATTGTGTGGAGCTGTACCCCCCCATCCTATGATTTTGTTAATGTCTCCTTGCTTAAATAAAAAAAAATAGATTTATGTTAATGAATTAACAAAAAAAAAAGGATCCTTTGGACAATGTTTTTAGTATCTGCCACACTAATCATAATACTGGCAGTATTTGTGCATATGCATTATTATCATTGTAATTAGTTTAAGATGTGGTCTTCAGAATTCATATACATCTAAAAGCTGGTACCGTTTATACTAGAAATTTTAAAGCAAATCAGTTATTTCTTAGCTTCAAATTATTCACTACTTTGATTCACATATGATGCTAATGGCATTTCTTTCATTTGTAGCCACAATGTTTTTTGGTATTGTAATTTTTTTGGAATTGCACCAAAAGTTTGCTTAAAATTAATCGCATGTCTTTTTTTTTTATTGGCATTTGGCATGTCTTCAAAATGATTATATTTCAACCTTTGTAATTTCCATTAAACTGTTGGAGGTTTTTTTTTTTTTTTTTAAAGAGTAACCATCCTGTTCCTGACCATTATAAAAAGAAATGAGTTTGAAGATTCTCTGTCTCTCTCTCCCAGGTGATAGGGCTACTTTTTGGCACTCCAGCTTGCAGGGAGGCCCCTTAGTTCTCCTGAGGTCCTTGTGTGTCAGTTCCTGTGTCTTTACATGTTTAAGTTGTTATAATGGCTACTCTGTGTGCTTGTTTAAATAAATACTTCATCTTCCTCTATGTCCTGTGTTGGCCTCACTATGTCTTAGTTTGTAATGGGTACGGTCAGAAACTAAACTTAACAGTCTCCCAATTAGTTTATAAGGCATCACAGCCTTGAATTCCAAAGCATTGTGCTGACTCACATTCCCATCAACAGTACATGAGCAATGTTTCTGACTTTCCTCTATAGCAGTCACAAAATATTTCCTTTTCAGTAATTTCTTTACAAATATTTGTTGTACTGTGTACTAAAAATGTATGTTCTTCTCTGACAGAATAGTTACATTTTTAAAATTTTTATTGGAAGATTAATAGCTTACAGTACAGTTGCTGATACATGGGTAAAATTCTTTATCTCCTTGTTACAGATATCTACAAAGCACTCTCATCCCCAGCCTAGCTCTTCCTCCACCATCATGCACCAAGACCTGAATGCACCCTCTCTCTCCAGAGACCTTTACTTTGGTGCAATACCGCAAATGCAGTGAAAGTTCTACTTTGTGTTATTACTTTGAGTAGCAAAAAAAATTGAATTGAAAGTGAATTTGTCATAGTTAATAACTGAGTAGCATCTATACCAAAATTTTCTTAGCGATTCATCTTTTTTTTTAATCATGTCCATTGGAGAAGCTATTATATAAGCCAAATATTCCACTTACTGTAATCCCATAAAATTTTTTGGTCCATACTTTCCGAGGGATAATGAATAGAAAAGCCTCCAATGGTGTGTGTGGCACACAGAACTCTGGTGGTGGGAACTGTATGGAATAGTACCACTGTTATATTACACTTTTGTTAATCATTAAATCACTACCAAAAAGTTTTAAAAGGTGGTGGTGGGGAGAACTTGCATTTCTGTTATATTAATGATGATTTTCTTTTGGGATGGTGCATTTACTCTCTAGTAAATTAGAGAACCTGCAGATAATGGACTTTTTCTCTGGTTTTCACAACACCTACCATATCTTCTCCAAGTTTGCAGGAACTCAGTAAAGAATTATGGAGTACTAAAACCCTCTATTGGTATTGATTTCAGGAGTTCATCTGGAAAATAAGTTTCTTTTTTATGTGTTTATTTTATTTTAATGACAGAGGGATACAGAGATACAGATAAAGAAAGAGAGACTAGACCACTGCTCAGCTCAGGCATATGGTAATATTGGGGATTGATCCTGGGACCTCAGAATATTAAGGCATGAAAGTGTTTTGCATAAGTATTATGTTGTTTCATCAGCCCCAGTTACTTTTCTTTTTTAAAAATATTTATTTATTTATTCCCTTTTGTTGCCCTTGTTCTTTTTTATTGTTGTTATTGATGTTGTCCTTGTTGGGTAGGACAGAGAGAAATAAAAGAGGAAGTGAAGACAGAGAGGGGGAGAGAAAGACACACGCAGACCTGCTTCACCTTCTGTGAATTGACTTCCCTGCAGGTGGGCAGCTGGGGGCTCGAACAGGGATCCTTACGTTGGTCCTTGACTTTGTGCCACCAGCTCTTAACCTGCTGTGCTTCTGCCCAACTCCTACTTTTTTTTCATCTTATTTTACTTGAGAGAGAGAGAGAGAGAGAGAGAGAGAGAAGCATAAAGAGACATATAGACACAGAGCTAGAAAGAAACCAGAGGAGTGCTCAGATCTGCCTTATAGTAGTGACAGGGTTGAAGACCTCAGAGTCTCAGGTATGAGGCTCTTTTTTTTAAAATTTATTTTTTATTTAAGAAAGGATAAATTAACAAAACCATAGGGTAGGAGGGGTACAACTCTACACAATTCCCACCACCCAATCTCCATATCCTACCCCCTCCCCTGATAGCCTTCCCATTCTCTATCCCTCTGGGAGCATGGACCCAGGGTCATTGTGGGTTGTAGAAGGTGGAAGGTCTGGCTTCTGTAATTGCTTCCCCGCTGAACATGGGCATTGACTGGTCGGTCCATACTCCCAGTCTTTCTTTTTCCCTAGTAGGGTGGTTCTCTGAGGAAGCAGAGCTCCAGGATACACTGGTGGGGTCTTCAGTCCAGGGAAGCCTGGCCAGCATCCTGATGGCATCTGGCACCTGGTGGCCAAGTAATGAAGCTGAAGGGTTGTCATTCCACACGTGAAGTCTCCGGACACAGTCTGAGCATGTTGAGGTGGCAATCATTGCGTTGATTAGGTTGAGATCAGCTGATGCAATATTATTTGATATGGATTGGGAGAGGCATGCAGGAAAGTGGACTCTATCCTAAGGTTCCAGGACTGGGGGAAGTAGAGGCTCTATAGTGGAGATGTGAGGTTCCTGCTA